>NW_027479021.1:0-281311 GCF_051014685.1 Ptiloglossa arizonensis
GGGCGAGTTTCTACTTTCAGACGCAGGAGGAATTTTTGGGTTTGGTGAATCCGTTCGCGAGATATGGGACTTTGAAGCTAAGAAATGGTTGAGAAGACAACAAATTTTTCGCAATTCTGCTGCTCCAACGCTTAACCAGAATGGGGTAGGGAAAAAATACACATACCGTTGTAATCGGGAGAGTTTCTACTTTCACAAGCAACAGGAATTTTTGGGTTTGGTCAATCCGTTCGAGAGATATGGGAGTTTGAAGCCAAGAAATGGTTGAGATGGAAGAAATATTTTCGCAATTCTGCTGTTCCAAACGCTTAATCAGAATGGCCTAGGGAAAAAATACACATACCGCTGTAGTCGGGCGAGTGTCTACTTTCAGATGCAATAAGAATTTTTGGGTTAGGTCAATCCGTTCGCGAGATATGGGAGTTTGAAGCCTAGAAATGGTTGAGGAGGCAAAAAATTTTTCGCAATTCTGCTGCTCCAAACGCTTAACCAGAATGGTCTAGGGAAAAAATACACATACCGTCGTAATCGGGCGAGTTTCTACTTTCAGATGCAATCGGAATTTTTGGGTTAGTTCAATCCGTTCGCGAGATATGGGAGTTTGAAGCCAAGAAATGGTAGAGAAGGCGAAAAATTGTTCACAATTCTGCTGCTCCAAACGCTTAACCAGAATGGCCTAGGGAAAAAATACACATACCGTTGTAATCGGGCGAGGTTCTACTTTCAGATCCAATAGGAATTTTTGGGTTAGGTCAATCCGTTCGCGAGATATGGGAGTTTGAAGCCAAGAAATGGTTGAGAAGGCAACAAATTTTTCGCAATTCTGCTGCTTCAAACGCTTAACCAGAATGGCCTAGGGAAAAAATACACATACCGTTGTAACCGGGCGAGATTCTACTTTCAGATGCAATAGGAATTTTTGGGTCAGGTCAATCCGTTCGCGAGATATGGGAGTTTGAAGCTAAGAAATGGTTGAGAAGACAACAAATTTTTCGCATTTCTGCTGCTCCAAACGCTTAACCAGAATAGGCTAGGGAAAAAATACACATACCGTTGTAATCGGGCGAGTTTCTACTTTCAGATGCAATAGGAATTTTTGGGTTAGGTCAATCCGTTCGCGAGATATGGGAGTTTGAAGCCAAGAAATGGTAGAGAAGGCAAAAAATTTTTCGCAATTCTGCTGCTCCAAACGCTTAAACAGAATGGCCTAGGGAAAAAATACACATACCGTTGTAATCGGGCGAGTTTCTACTTTCAGATGCAGTCGGAATTTTTGGGTTATGTCAATCCGTTCGCGAGATATGGGAGTTTGAAGCCAAGAAATGGTTGAGAAGGCAAAAAATTTTTCGCAATTCTGCTGCTCCAAACGCTTAAACAGAATGGCCCAGGGAAAAAATACGCATACCGTTGTAATCGGGCGAGTTTCTACTTTCAGACGCAGGAGGAATTTTTGGGTTAGGTCAATCCGTTCGCGAGATATGGGAGTTTGAAGCCTAGAAATGGTTGAGGAGGCAAAAAATTTTTCGCAATTCTGCTGCTCCAAACGCTTAACCAGAATGGTCTAGGGAAAAAATACACATACCGTCGTAATCGGGCGAGTTTCTACTTTCAGATGCAATCGGAATTTTTGGGTTAGGTCAATCCGTTCGCGAGATATGGGAGTTTGAAGCCAAGAAATGGTAGAGAAGGCGAAAAATTGTTCACAATTCTGCTGCTCCAAACGCTTAACCAGAATGGCCTAGGGAAAAAATACACATACCGTTGTAATCGGGCGAGGTTCTACTTTCAGATCCAATAGGAATTTTTGGGTTAGGTCAATCCGTTCGCGAGATATGGGAGTTTGAAGCCAAGAAATGGTTGAGAAGGCAAAAAATTTTTCGCAATTCTGCTGCTTCAAACGCTTAACCAGAATGGCCTAGGGAAAAAATACACATACCGTTGTAACCGGGCGAGATTCTACTTTCAGATGCAATAGGAATTTTTGGGTCAGGTCAATCCGTTCGCGAGATATGGGAGTTTGAAGCTAAGAAATGGTTGAGAAGACAACAAATTTTTCGCATTTCTGCTGCTCCAAACGCTTAACCAGAATAGGCTAGGGAAAAAATACACATACCGTTGTAATCGGGCGAGTTTCTACTTTCAGATGCAATAGGAATTTTTGGGTTAGGTCAATCCGTTCGCGAGATATGGGAGTTTGAAGCCAAGAAATGGTAGAGAAGGCAAAAAATTTTTCGCAATTCTGCTGCTCCAAACGCTTAAACAGAATGGCCTAGGGAAAAAATACACATACCGTTGTAATCGGGCGAGTTTCTACTTTCAGATGCAATCGGAATTTTTGGGTTATGTCAATCCGTTCGCGAGATATGGGAGTTTGAAGCCAAGAAATGGTTGAGAAGGCAAAAAATTTTTCGCAATTCTGCTGCTCCAAACGCTTAAACAGAATGGCCCAGGGAAAAAATACGCATACCGTTGTAATCGGGCGAGTTTCTACTTTCAGACGCAGGAGGAATTTTTGGGTTTGGTGAATCCGTTCGCGAGATATGGGACTTTGAAGCTAAGAAATGGTTGAGAAGACAACAAATTTTTCGCAATTCTGCTGCTCCAAACGCTTAACCAGAATGGGGTAGGGAAAAAATACACATACCGTTGTAATCGGGAGAGTTTCTACTTTCACAAGCAACAGGAATTTTTGGGTTTGGTCAATCCGTTCGCGAGATATGGGAGTTTGAAGCCAAGAAATGGTTGAGAAGGCAAAAAATTTTTCGCAATTCTGCTGCTCCAAACGCTTAAACAGAATGGCCTAGGGAAAAAATACACATACAGTTGTAATCGGGCGAGTTTCTACTATCAGATGCAATCGGAATTTTTGGGTTATGTCAATCCGTTCGCGAGATATGGGAGTTTGAAGCCAAGAAATGGTTGAGAAGGCAAAAAATTTTTCGCAATTCTGCTGCTCCAAACGCTTAACCAGAATGGCCTAGGGAAAAAATACGCGTACCCTTGTAATCGGGCGAGTTTCTACTTTCAGACGCAGAAGGAATTTTTGGGTTTGGTCAATCCGTTCGCGAGATATGGGAGTTTGAAGCCAAGAAATGGTTGAGAAGGCAAAAAATTTTTCGCATTTCTGCTGCTCCAAACGCTTAACCAGAAAGGCCTAGGGAAAAAATACACATACCGTTGTCATCGGGCGAGTTTCTACTTTCGGATGCAAACGGAATTTTTGGGTTAGGTCAATCCATTCGCGAGATATGGGAGTTTGAAGCCAAGAAATGGTAGAGAAGGCAAAAAATTGTTCACAATTCTGCTGCTCCAAACGCTTAACCAGAATGGGGTAGGGAAAAAATACACATACCGTTGTAATCGCGAGAGTTTCTACTTTCACAAGTAACAGGAATTTTTGGGTTTGGTCAATCCGTTCGCGAGATATGGGAGTTTGAAGCCAAGAAATGGTTGAGGAGGCAAAAAATTTTTCGCAATTCTGCTGCTCCAAACGCTTAACCAGAATGGTCTAGGGAAAAAATACACATACCGTTGTAATCGGGCGAGTTTCTACATTCAGATGCAATAGGAATTTTTGGGTCAGGTCAATCCGTTCGCGAGATATGGGAGTTTGAAGCTAAGAAATGGTTGAGAAGACAACAAATTATTCGCATTTCTGCTGCTCCAAACGCTTAACCAGAATGGGCTAGGGAAAAAATACACATACCGTTGTAATCGGGCGAGTTTCTACTTTCAGATGCAATAGGAATTTTTGGGTTAGGTCAATCCGTTCGCGAGATATGGGAGCTTGAAGCCAAGAAATGGTAGAGAAGGCAAAAAATTTTTCGCAATTCTGCTGCTCCAAACGCTTAAACAGAATGGCCTAGGGAAAAAATACACATACAGTTGTAATCGGGCGAGTTTCTACTTTCGGATGCAAACGGAATTTTTGGGTTAGGTCAATCCGTTCGCGAGATATGGGAGTTTGAAGCCAAGAAATGGTAGAGAAGCCAAAAAATTGTTCACAATTCTGCTGCTCCAAACGCTTAACCAGAATGGGGTAGGGAAAAAATACACATACCGTTGTAATCGGGAGAGTTTCTACTTTCACAAGCAACAGGAATTTTTGGGTTTGGTCAATCCGTTCGCGAGATATGGGAGTTTGAAGCCAAGAAATGGTTGAGATGGCATAAAATTTTTCGCAATTCTGCTGATCCAAACGCTTAACCAGAATGGCCTAGGGAAAAAATACACATACCGCTGTAGTCGGGCGAGTGTCTACTTTCAGATGCAATAGGAATTTTTGGGTTAGGTCAATCCGTTCGCGAGATATGGGAGTTTGAAGCCAAGAAATGGTTGAGGAGGCAAAAAATTTTTCGCCATTCTGCTGCTCCAAACGCTTAACCAGAATGGTCTAGGGAAAAAATACACATACCGTTGTAATCGGGCGAGTTTCTACATTCAGATGCAATAGGAATTTTTGGGTCAGGTCAATCCGTTCGCGAGATATGGGAGTTTGAAGCTAAGAAATGGTTGAGAAGACAACAAATTTTTCGCATTTCTGCTGCTCCAAACGCTTAACCAGAATGGGCTAGGGAAAAAATACACATACCGTTGTAATCGGGCGAGTTTCTACTTTCAGATGCAATAGGAATTTTTGGGTTAGGTCAATCCGTTCGCGAGATATGGGAGCTTGAAGCCAAGAAATGGTAGAGATGGCAAAAAATTTTTCGCAATTCTGCTGCTCCAAACGCTTAACCAGAATGGGGTAGGGAAAAAATACACATACCGTTGTAATCGGGAGAGTTTCTACTTTCAGACGCAACAGGAATTTTTGGGTTTGGTAAATCCGTTCGCGAGATATGGGAGTTTGAAGCCAAGAAATGGATGAGAAGCCAAAAAATTTTTCGCAATTCTGCTGCTCCACACGCTTAACCAGAATGGTCTAGGGAAAAAATACACATACCGTTGTAATCGGGCGAGTTTCTACTTCCAGATGCAATAGGAATTTTTGGGTTAGGTCAATCCGTTCGCGAGATATGGGAGTTAGAAGCCAAGAAATGGTAGAGAAGGCAAAAAATTGTTCACAATTCTGGTGCTCCAAACGCTTAACCAGAATGGCCTAGGGAAAAAATACACATACCGTTGTAATCGGGCGAGTTTCTACATTCAGATGCAATAGGAATTTTTGGGTCAGGTCAATCCGTTCGCGAGATATGGGAGTTTGAAGCTAAGAAATGGTTGAGAAGACAACAAATTTTTCGCATTTCTGCTGCTCCAAACGCTTAACCAGAATGGCCTAGGGAAAAAATACACATACCGTTGTAATCGGGCGAGGTTCTACTTTCAGATGCAATAGGAATTTTTGGGTTAGGTCAATCCGTTCGCGAGATATGGGAGTTTGAAGCCAAGAAATGGTTGAGAAGGCAAAAATTTTTCGCAATTCTGCTGCTTCAAACGCTTAACCAGAGTGGCCTCGGGAAAAAATACACATACCCTTGTAATCGGGCGAGTTTCTACTTTCAGACGCAGAAGGAATTTTTGGGTTTGGTCAATCCGTTCGCGAGATATGGGACTTTGAATCTAAGAAATGGTTGAGAAGACAACAAATTTTTCGCATTTCTGCTGCTCCAAACGCTTAACCAGAATGGCCTAGGGAAAAAATACACATACCGTTGTAATCGGGAGAGTTTCTACTTTCTCAAGCAACAGGAATTTTTGGGTTTGGTCAATCCGTTCGCGAGATATGGGAGTTTGAAGCCAAGAAATGGTTGAGAAGGCAAAAAATTTTTCGCAATTCTGCTGCTCCAAACGCTTAACCAGAAAGGTCTAGGGAAAAAATACACATATCGCTGTAGTCGGGCGAGTGTCTACTTTCAGATGCAATAGGAATTTTTGGGTTAGGTCAATCCGTTCGCGAGATATGGGAGTTTGAAGCCAAGAAATGGTTGAGGAGGCAAAAAATTTTTCGCCATTCTGCTGCTCCAAACGCTTAACCAGAATGGTCTAGGGAAAAAATACACATACCGTTGTAATCGGGCGAGTTTCTACATTCAGATGCAATAGGAATTTTTGGGTCAGGTCAATCCGTTCGCGAGATATGGGAGTTTGAAGCTAAGAAATGGTTGAGAAGACAACAAATTTTTCGCATTTCTGCTGCTCCAAACGCTTAACCAGAATGGGCTAGGGAAAAAATACACATACCGTTGTAATCGGGCGAGTTTCTACTTTCAGATGCAATAGGAATTTTTGGGTTAGGTCAATCCGTTCGCGAGATATGGGAGCTTGAAGCCAAGAAATGGTAGAGATGGCAAAAAATTTTTCGCAATTCTGCTGCTCCAAACGCTTAACCAGAATGGGGTAGGGAAAAAATACACATACCGTTGTAATCGGGAGAGTTTCTACTTTCAGACGCAACAGGAATTTTTGGGTTTGGTCAATCCGTTCGCGAGATATGGGAGTTTGAAGCCAAGAAATGGATGAGAAGCCAAAAAATTTTTCGCAATTCTGCTGCTCCACACGCTTAACCAGAATGGTCTAGGGAAAAAATACACATACCGTTGTAATCGGGCGAGTTTCTACTTCCAGATGCAATAGGAATTTTTGGGTTAGGTCAATCCGTTCGCGAGATATGGGAGTTAGAAGCCAAGAAATGGTAGAGAAGGCAAAAAATTGTTCACAATTCTGGTGCTCCAAACGCTTAACCAGAATGGCCTAGGGAAAAAATACACATACCCTTGTAATCGGGCGAGTTTCTACTTTCAGACGCAGAAGGAATTTTTGGGTTTGGTCAATCCGTTCGCGAGATATGGGACTTTGAATCTAAGAAATGGTTGAGAAGACAACAAATTTTTCGCCATTCTGCTGCTCCAAACGCTTAACCAGAATGGTCTAGGGAAAAAATACACATACCGTTGTAATCGGGCGAGTTTCTACATTCAGATGCAATAGGAATTTTTGGGTCAGGTCAATCCGTTCGCGAGATATGGGAGTTTGAAGCTAAGAAATGGTTGAGAAGACAACAAATTTTTCGCATTTCTGCTGCTCCAAACGCTTAACCAGAATGGGCTAGGGAAAAAATACACATACCGTTGTAATCGGGCGAGTTTCTACTTTCAGATGCAATAGGAATTTTTGGGTTAGGTCAATCCGTTCGCGAGATATGGGAGCTTGAAGCCAAGAAATGGTAGAGATGGCAAAAAATTTTTCGCAATTCTGCTGCTCCAAACGCTTAACCAGAATGGGGTAGGGAAAAAATACACATACCCTTGTAATCGGGCGAGTTTCTACTTTCAGATGCAATAGGAATTTTTGGGTTAGGTCAATCCGTTCGCGAGATATGGGAGTTTGAAGCCAAGAAATGGTTGAGGAGGCAAAAAATTTTTCGCCATTCTGCTGCTCCAAACGCTTAACCAGAATGGTCTAGGGAAAAAATACACATACCGTTGTAATCGGGCGAGTTTCTACATTCAGATGCAATAGGAATTTTTGGGTCAGGTCAATCCGTTCGCGAGATATGGGAGTTTGAAGCTAAGAAATGGTTGAGAAGACAACAAATTTTTCGCATTTCTGCTGCTCCAAACGCTTAACCAGAATGGGCTAGGGAAAAAATACACATACCGTTGTAATCGGGCGAGTTTCTACTTTCAGATGCAATAGGAATTTTTGGGTTAGGTCAATCCGTTCGCGAGATATGGGAGCTTGAAGCCAAGAAATGGTAGAGATGGCAAAAAATTTTTCGCAATTCTGCTGCTCCAAACGCTTAACCAGAATGGGGTAGGGAAAAAATACACATACCGTTGTAATCGGGAGAGTTTCTACTTTCAGACGCAACAGGAATTTTTGGGTTTGGTAAATCCGTTCGCGAGATATGGGAGTTTGAAGCCAAGAAATGGATGAGAAGCCAAAAAATTTTTCGCAATTCTGCTGCTCCACACGCTTAACCAGAATGGTCTAGGGAAAAAATACACATACCGTTGTAATCGGGCGAGTTTCTACTTCCAGATGCAATAGGAATTTTTGGGTTAGGTCAATCCGTTCGCGAGATATGGGAGTTAGAAGCCAAGAAATGGTAGAGAAGGCAAAAAATTGTTCACAATTCTGGTGCTCCAAACGCTTAACCAGAATGGCCTAGGGAAAAAATACACATACCCTTGTAATCGGGCGAGTTTCTACTTTCAGACGCAGAAGGAATTTTTGGGTTTGGTCAATCCGTTTGCGAGATATGGGACTTTGAATCTAAGAAATGGTTGAGAAGACAACAAATTTTTCGCATTTCTGCTGCTCCAAACGCTTAACCAGAATGGCCTAGGGAAAAAATACACATACCGTTGTAATCGGGCGAGGTTCTACTTTCAGATGCAATAGGAATTTTTGGGTTAGGTCAATCCGTTCGCGAGATATGGGAGTTTGAAGCCAAGAAATGGTTGAGAAGGCAAAAATTTTTCGCAATTCTGCTGCTTCAAACGCTTAACCAGAGTGGCCTCGGGAAAAAATACACATACCCTTGTAATCGGGCGAGTTTCTACTTTCAGACGCAGAAGGAATTTTTGGGTTTGGTCAATCCGTTCGCGAGATATGGGACTTTGAATCTAAGAAATGGTTGAGAAGACAACAAATTTTTCGCATTTCTGCTGCTCCAAACGCTTAACCAGAATGGCCTAGGGAAAAAATACACATACCGTTGTAATCGGGAGAGTTTCTACTTTCTCAAGCAACAGGAATTTTTGGGTTTGGTCAATCCGTTCGCGAGATATGGGAGTTTGAAGCCAAGAAATGGTTGAGAAGGCAAAAAATTTTTCGCAATTCTGCTGCTCCAAACGCTTAACCAGAAAGGTCTAGGGAAAAAATACACATATCGCTGTAGTCGGGCGAGTGTCTACTTTCAGATGCAATAGGAATTTTTGGGTTAGGTCAATCCGTTCGCGAGATATGGGAGTTTGAAGCCAAGAAATGGTTGAGGAGGCAAAAAATTTTTCGCCATTCTGCTGCTCCAAACGCTTAACCAGAATGGTCTAGGGAAAAAATACAC
Source organism: Ptiloglossa arizonensis (assembly GCF_051014685.1). NCBI lineage: Eukaryota > Metazoa > Arthropoda > Insecta > Hymenoptera > Colletidae > Ptiloglossa > Ptiloglossa arizonensis. The sequence continues at coordinate 9,011 of NW_027479021.1, forward strand.
ATACCGTTGTAATCGGGCGAGTTTCTACATTCAGATGCAATAGGAATTTTTGGGTCAGGTCAATCCGTTCGCGAGATATGGGAGTTTGAAGCTAAGAAATGGTTGAGAAGACAACAAATTTTTCGCATTTCTGCTGCTCCAAACGCTTAACCAGAATGGGCTAGGGAAAAAATACACATACCGTTGTAATCGGGCGAGTTTCTACTTTCAGATGCAATAGGAATTTTTGGGTTAGGTCAATCCGTTCGCGAGATATGGGAGCTTGAAGCCAAGAAATGGTTGAGAAGGCAACAAATTTTTCGCAATTCTGCTGCTCCAAACGCTTAACCAGAATGGGGTAGGGAAAAAATACACATACCGTTGTAATCGGGAGAGTTTCTACTTTCACAAGCAACAGGAATTTTTGGGTTTGGTCAATCCGTTCGCGAGATATGGGAGTTTGAAGCCAAGAAATAGTTGAGAAGGCAAAAAATTTTTCGCAATTCTGCTGCTCCAAACGCTTAACAAGAAAGGTCTAGGGAAAAAATACACATACCGTTGTAATCGGGGGAGTTTCTACTTTCAGATGCAGTAGGAATTTTTGGGTTAGGTCAATCCGTTCGCGAGATATGGGAGTTTGAAGCCAAGAAGTGGTATAGAAGGCAAAAAATTGTTCACAATTCTGCTGCTCCAAACGCTTAACCAGAATGGCCTAGGGAAAAAATACACATACCGTTGTAATCGGGCGAGTTTCTACTTTCAGATGCAATCGGAATTTTTGGGTTAGGTCAATCCGTTCGCTAGATATGGGAGTTTGAAGCCAAGAAATGGTAGAGAAGGCGAAAAATTGTTCACAATTCTGCTGCTCCAAACGCTTAACCAGAATGGCCTAGGGAAAAAATACACATACCGTTGTAATCGGGCGAGGTTCTACTTTCAGATGCAATAGGAATTTTTGGGTTAGGTCAATCCGTTCGCGAGATATGGGAGTTTGAAGCCAAGAAATGGTTGAGAAGGCAACAAATTTTTCGCAATTCTGCTGCTTCAAACGCTTAACCAGAATGGCCTGGGGAAAAAATACACATACCGTTGTAATCGGGCGAGTTTCTACTTTCAGTTACAATAGGAATTTTTGGGTCTGGTCAATCCGTTCGCGAGATATGGGACTTTGAAGCTAAGAAATGGTTGACAAGACAACAAATTTTTCGCAATTCTGCTGCTCCAATCGCTTAACCAGAATGGCCTAGGGGAAAAATACACATACCGTTGTAACCGGGCGAGTTTCTACTTTCAGATGCAATAGGAATTTTTGGGTCAGGTCAATCCGTTCGCGAGATATGGGAGTTTGAAGCCAAGAAATGGTTGAGAAGGCAACAAATTTTTCGCAATTCTGCTGCTCCAAACGCTTAACCAGAATGGGGTAGGGAAAACATACACATACCGTTGTAATCGGGCGAGTTTCTACTTTCAGATGCAATAGGAATTTTTGGGTTAGGTCAATCCGTTCGCGAGATATGGGAGTTTGAAGCTAAGAAATGGTTGAGAAGACAACAAATTTTTCGTATTTCTGCTGCTCCAAACGCGTAACCAGAATGGGCTAGGGAAAAAATACACATACCGTTGTAATCGGGCGAGTTTATACTTTCAGATGCAATAGGAATTTTTGGGTTAGGTCAATCCGTTCGCGACATATGGGAGTTTGAAGCCAAGAAATGGTAGAGAAGGCAAAAAATTTTTCGCAATTCTGCTGCTCCAAACGCTTAACCAGAATGGGGTAGGGAAGAAATACACATACCGTTGTAATCGGGAGAGTTTCTACTTTCAGACGCAACAGGAATTTTTGGGTTTGGTCAATCCGTTCGCGAGATATGGGAGTTTGAAGCCAAGAAATGGTTGAGAAGGCAAAAAATTTTTCGCAATTCTGCTGCTCCAAACGCTTAAACAGAATGGCCTAGGGAAAAAATACACATACCGTTGTAATCGGGCGAGTTTTACTTTCACAAGCAACAGGAATTTTTGGGTTAGGTCAATCCGTTCGCGAGATATGGGAGTTTGAAGCCAAGAAGCGGTATAGAAGGCAAAAAATTGTTCACAATTCTGCTGCTCCAAACGCTTAACCAGAATGGCCTAGGGAAAAAATACACATACCGTTGTAATCGGGCGAGTTTCTACTTTCAGATGCAATCGGAATTTTTGGGTTAGGTCAATCCGTTCGCTAGATATGGGAGTTTGAAGCCAAGAAATGGTAGAGAAGGCGAAAAATTGTTCACAATTCTGCTGCTCCAAACGCTTAACCAGAATGGCCTAGGGAAAAAATACACATACCGTTGTAATCGGGCGAGGTTCTACTTTCAGATGCAATAGGAATTTTTGGGTTAGGTCAATCCGTTCGCGAGATATGGGAGTTTGAAGCCAAGAAATGGTTGAGAAGGCAAAAAATTTTTCGCAATTCTGCTGCTCCAAACGCTTAACCAGAATGGCCTAGGGAAAAAATACACATACCGTTGTAATCGGGCGAGTTTCTACTTTCAGATGCAATCGGAATTTTTGGGTTAGGTCAATCCGTTCGCTAGATATGGGAGTTTGAAGCCAAGAAATGGTAGAGAAGGCGAAAAATTGTTCACAATTCTGCTGCTCCAAACGCTTAACCAGAATGGCCTAGGGAAAAAATACACATACCGTTGTAATCGGGCGAGGTTCTACTTTCAGATGCAATAGGAATTTTTGGGTTAGGTCAATCCGTTCGCGAGATATGGGAGTTTGAAGCCAAGAAATGGTTGAGAAGGCAAAAATTTTTCGAAATTCTGCTGCTTCAAACGCTTAACCAGAGTGGCCTCGGGAAAAAATACACATACCCTTGTAATCGGGCGAGTTTCTACTTTCAGACGCAGAAGGAATTTTTGGGTTTGGTCAATCCGTTCGCGAGATATGGGACTTTGAATCTAAGAAATGGTTGAGAAGACAACAAATTTTTCGCATTTCTGCTGCTCCAAACGCTTAACCAGAATGGCCTAGGGAAAAAATACACATACCGTTGTAATCGGGCGAGTTTCTACTTTCAGATGCAATAGGAATTTTTGGGTTAGGTCAATCCGTTCGCGAGATATGGGAGTTTGAAGCCAAGAAATGGTTGAGAAGGCAACAAATTTTTCGCAATTCTGCTGCTCCAAACGCTTAACCAGAATGGGGTAGGGAAAAAATACACATACCGTTGTAATCGGGAGAGTTTCTACTTTCACAAGCAACAGGAATTTTTGGGTTTGGTCAATCCGTTCGCGAGATATGGGAGTTTGAAGCCAAGAAATGGTTGAGAAGGCAAAAAATTTTTCGCAATTCTGCTGCTCCAAACGCTTAACCAGAAAGGTCTAGGGAAAAAATACACATACCGTTGTAATCGGGGGAGTTTCTACTTTCAGATGCAGTAGGAATTTTTGGGTTAGGTCAATCCGTTCGCGAGATATGGGAGTTTGAAGCCAAGAAGTGGTATAGAAGGCAAAAAATTGTTCACAATTCTGCTGCTCCAAACGCTTAACCAGAATGGCCTAGGGAAAAAATACACATACCGTTGTAATCGGGCGAGTTTCTACTTTCAGATGCAATCGGAATTTTTGGGTTAGGTCAATCCGTTCGCTAGATATGGGAGTTTGAAGCCAAGAAATGGTAGAGAAGGCGAAAAATTGTTCACAATTCTGCTGCTGCAAACGCTTAACCAGAATGGCCTAGGGAAAAAATACACATACCGTTGTAATCGGGCGAGGTTCTACTTTCAGATGCAATAGGAATTTTTGGGTTAGGTCAATCCGTTCGCGAGATATGGGAGTTTGAAGCCAAGAAATGGTTGAGAAGGCAACAAATTTTTCGCAATTCTGCTGCTTCAAACGCTTAACCAGAATGGCCTGGGGAAAAAATACACATACCGTTGTAATCGGGCGAGTTTCTACTTTCAGTTACAATAGGAATTTTTGGGTCTGGTCAATCCGTTCGCGAGATATGGGACTTTGAAGCTAAGAAATGGTTGACAAGACAACAAATTTTTCGCAATTCTGCTGCTCCAATCGCTTAACCAGAATGGCCTAGGGGAAAAATACACATACCGTTGTAACCGGGCGAGATTCTACTTTCAGATGCAATAGGAATTTTTGGGTCAGGTCAATCCGTTCGCGAGATATGGGAGTTTGAAGCTAAGAAATGGTTGAGAAGACAACAAATTTTTCGCATTTCTGCTGCTCCAAACGCTTAACCAGAATGGGCTAGGGAAAAAATACACATACCGTTGTAATCGGGCGAGTTTCTACTTTCAGATGCAATACGAATTTTTGGGTTAGGTCAATCCGTTCGCGAGATATGGGAGCTTGTAGCCAAGAAATGTTAGAGAAGGCAAAAAATTTTTCGCAATTCTGCTGCTCCAAACGCTTAACCAGAATGGGGTAGGGAAAAAATACACATACCGTTGTAATCGGGCGAGTTTCTACTTTCAGATGCAATAGGAATTTTTGGGTTAGGTCAATCCGTTCGCGAGATATGGGAGTTTGAAGCTAAGAAATGGTTGAGAAGACAACAAATTTTTCGTATTTCTGCTGCTCCAAACGCGTAACCAGAATGGGCTAGGGAAAAAATACACATACCGTTGTAATCGGGCGAGTTTATACTTTCAGATGCAATAGGAATTTTTGGGTTAGGTCAATCCGTTCGCGACATATGGGAGTTTGAAGCCAAGAAATGGTTGAGAAGGCAAAAAATTTTTCGCAATTCTGCTGCTCCAAACGCTTAACCAGAATGGGGTAGGGAAAAAATACACATACCGTTGTAATCGGGAGAGTTTCTACTTTCACAAGCAACAGGAATTTTTGGGTTTGCTCAATCCGTTCGCGAGATATGGGAGTTTGAAGCCAAGAAATGGTTGAGATGGCATAAAATTTTTCGCAATTCTGCTGATCCAAACGCTTAACCAGAATGGCCTGGGGAAAAAATACACATACCGCTGTAGTCGGGCGAGTGTCTACTCTCAGATGCAATCGGAATTTTTGGGTTAGGTCAATCCGTTCGCGAGATATGGGAGTTTGAAGCCAAGAAATGGTAGAGAAGGCGAAAAATTGTTCACAATTCTGCTGCTCCAAACGCTTAACCAGAATGGCCTAGGGAAAAAATACACATACCGTTGTAATCGGGCGAGGTTCTACTTTCAGATGCAATAGGAATTTTTGGGTTAGGTCAATCCGTTCGCGAGATATGGGAGTTTGAAGCCAAGAAATGGTTGAGAAGGCAAAAAATTTTTCGCAATTCTGCTGCTTCAAACGCTTAACCAGAATTGCCTAGGGAAAAAATACACATACCGTTGTAATCGGGCGAGTTTCTACTTTCAGTTACAATAGGAATTTTTGGGTCTGGTCAATCCGTTCGCGAGATATGGGACTTTGAAGCTAAAAAATGGTTGACAAGACAACAAATTTTTCGCACTTCTGCTGCTCCAATCGCTTAACCAGAATGGCCTAGGGGAAAAATACACATACCGTTGTAACCGGGCGAGATTCTACTTTCAGATGCAATAGGAATTTTTGGGTCAGGTCAATCCGTTCGCGAGATATGGGAGTTTGTAGCCAAGAAATGTTAGAGAAGGCAAAAAATTTTTCGCAATTCTGCTGCTCCAAACGCTTAACCAGAATGGGGTAGGGAGAAAGTACACATACCGTTGTAATCGGGAGAGTTTCTACTTTCAGACGCAACAGGAATTTTTGGGTTTGGTCAATGCGTTCGCGAGATATGGGAGTTTGAAGCCAAGAAATGGTTGAGAAGGCAAAAAATTTTTCGCAATTCTGCTGCTCCAAACGCTTAAACAGAATGGCCTAGGGATAAAATACACATACCGTTGTAATCGGGCGAGTTTCTACTTTCGGATGCAAACGGAATTTTTGGGTTAGGTCAATCCGTTCGCGAGATGTGGGAGTTTGAAGCCAAGAAGTGGTATAGAAGGCAAAAAATTGTTCACAATTCTGCTGCTCCAAACGCTTAACCAGAATGGCCTAGGGAAAAAATACACATACCGTTGTAATCGGGCGAGTTTCTACTTTCAGATGCAATCGGAATTTTTGGGTTAGGTCAATCCGTTCGCTAGATATGGGAGTTTGAAGCCAAGAAATGGTAGAGAAGGCGAAAAATTGTTCACAATTCTGCTGCTCCAAACGCTTAACCAGAATGGCCTAGGGAAAAAATACACATACCGTTGTAATCGGTCGAGGTTCTACTTTCAGATGCAATAGGAATTTTTGGGTTAGGTCAATCCGTTCGCGAGATATGGGAGTTTGAAGCCAAGAAATGGTTGAGAAGGCAAAAAATTTTTCGCAATTCTGCTGCTCCAAACGCTTAACCAGAATGGCCTAGGGAAAAAATACACATACCGTTGTAATCGGGCGAGTTTCTACTTTCAGATGCAATCGGAATTTTTGGGTTAGGTCAATCCGTTCGCTAGATATGGGAGTTTGAAGCCAAGAAATGGTAGAGAAGGCGAAAAATTGTTCACAATTCTGCTGCTCCAAACGCTTAACCAGAATGGCCTAGGGAAAAAATACACATACCGTTGTAATCGGGCGAGGTTCTACTTTCAGATGCAATAGGAATTTTTGGGTTAGGTCAATCCGTTCGCGAGATATGGGAGTTTGAAGCCAAGAAATGGTTGAGAAGGCAAAAATTTTTCGAAATTCTGCTGCTTCAAACGCTTAACCAGAGTGGCCTCGGGAAAAAATACACATACCCTTGTAATCGGGCGAGTTTCTACTTTCAGACGCAGAAGGAATTTTTGGGTTTGGTCAATCCGTTCGCGAGATATGGGACTTTGAATCTAAGAAATGGTTGAGAAGACAACAAATTTTTCGCATTTCTGCTGCTCCAAACGCTTAACCAGAATGGCCTAGGGAAAAAATACACATACCGTTGTAATCGGGCGAGTTTCTACTTTCAGATGCAATAGGAATTTTTGTGTTAGGTCAATCCGTTCGCGAGATATGGGAGTTTGAAGCCAAGAAATGGTTGAGAAGGCAACAAATTTTTCGCAATTCTGCTGCTCCAAACGCTTAACCAGAATGGGGTAGGGAAAAAATACACATACCGTTGTAATCGGGAGAGTTTCTACTTTCACAAGCAACAGGAATTTTTGGGTTTGGTCAATCCGTTCGCGAGATATGGGAGTTTGAAGCCAAGAAATGGTTGAGAAGGCAAAAAATTTTTCGCAATTCTGCTGCTCCAAACGCTTAACCAGAAAGGTCTAGGGAAAAAATAAACATACCGTTGTAATCGGGGGAGTTTCTACTTTCAGATGCAGTAGGAATTTTTGGGTTAGGTCAATCCGTTCGCGAGATATGGGAGTTTGAAGCCAAGAAGTGGTATAGAAGGCAAAAAATTGTTCACAATTCTGCTGCTCCAAACGCTTAACCAGAATGGCCTAGGGAAAAAATACACATACCGTTGTAATCGGGCGAGTTTCTACTTTCAGATGCAATCGGAATTTTTGGGTTAGGTCAATCCGTTCGCTAGATATGGGAGTTTGAAGCCAAGAAATGGTAGAGAAGGCGAAAAATTGTTCACAATTCTGCTGCTCCAAACGCTTAACCAGAATGGCCTAGGGAAAAAATACACATACCGTTGTAATCGGGCGAGGTTCTACTTTCAGATGCAATAGGAATTTTTGGGTTAGGTCAATCCGTTCGCGACATATGGGAGTTTGAAGCCAAGAAATGGTTGAGAAGGCAAAAAATTTTTCGCAATTCTGCTGCTCCAAACGCTTAACCAGAATGGGGTAGGGAAAAAATACACATACCGTTGTAATCGGGAGAGTTTCTACTTTCACAAGCAACAGGAATTTTTGGGTTTGCTCAATCCGTTCGCGAGATATGGGAGTTTGAAGCCAAGAAATGGTTGAGATGGCATAAAATTTTTCGCAATTCTGCTGATCCAAACGCTTAACCAGAATGGCCTAGGGGAAAAATACACATACCGTTGTAACCGGGCGAGATTCTACTTTCAGATGCAATAGGAATTTTTGGGTCAGGTCAATCCGTTCGCGAGATATGGGAGTTTGAAGCTAAGAAATGGTTGAGAAGACAACAAATTTTTCGCATTTCTGCTGCTCCAAACGCTTAACCAGAATGGGCTAGGGAAAAAATACACATACCGTTGTAATCGGGCGAGTTTCTACTTTCAGATGCAATACGAATTTTTGGGTTAGGTCAATCCGTTCGCGAGATATGGGAGTTTGTAGCCAAGAAATGTTAGAGAAGGCAAAAAATTTTTCGCAATTCTGCTGCTCCAAACGCTTAACCAGAATGGGGTAGGGAGAAAGTACACATACCGTTGTAATCGGGAGAGTTTCTACTTTCAGACGCAACAGGAATTTTTGGGTTTGGTCAATGCGTTCGCGAGATATGGGAGTTTGAAGCCAAGAAATGGTTGAGAAGGCAAAAAATTTTTCGCAATTCTGCTGCTCCAAACGCTTAACCAGAATGGCCTAGGGAAAAAATACACATACCGCTGTAATCGGGCGAGTTTCTACTTTTAGATGCAATAGGAATTTTTGGGTTAGGTCAATCCGTTCGCGAGATATGGGAGTTTGAAGCAAAGAAATGGTAGAGAAGGCAAAAAATTGTTCACAATTCTGCTGCTCCAAACGCTTAACCAGAATGGCCTAGGGAAAAAATACACATACCGTTGTAATCGGGCGAGGTTCTACTTTCAGATGCAATAGGAATTTTTGGGTTAGGTCAATCCGTTCGCGAGATATGGGAGTTTGAAGCCAAGAAATGGTTGAGAAGGCAAAAATTTTTCGCAATTCTGCTGCTTCAAACGCTTAACCAGAGTGGCCTCGGGAAAAAATACACATACCCTTGTAATCGGGCGAGTTTCTACTTTCAGACGCAGAAGGAATTTTTGGGTTTGGTCAATCCGTTCGCGAGATATGGGACTTTGAATCTAAGAAATGGTTGAGAAGACAACAAATTTTTCGCATTTCTGCTGCTCCAAACGCTTAACCAGAATGGCCTAGGGAAAAAATACACATACCGTTGTAATCGGGAGAGTTTCTACTTTCACAAGCAACAGGAATTTTTGGGTTTGGTCAATCCGTTCGCGAGATATGGGAGTTTGAAGCCAAGAAATGGTTGAGAAGGCAAAAAATTTTTCGCAATTCTGCTGCTCCAAACGCTTAACCAGAAAGGTCTAGGGAAAAAATACACATACCGTTGTAATCGGGGGAGTTTCTACTTTCAGATGCAGTAGGAATTTTTGGGTTAGGTCAATCCGTTCGCGAGATATGGGAGTTTGAAGCCAAGAAGTGGTATAGAAGGCAAAAAATTGTTCACAATTCTGCTGCTCCAAACGCTTAACCAGAATGGCCTAGGGAAAAAATACACATACCGTTGTAATCGGGCGAGTTTCTACTTTCAGATGCAATCGGAATTTTTGGGTTAGGTCAATCCGTTCGCTAGATATGGGAGTTTGAAGCCAAGAAATGGTAGAGAAGGCGAAAAATTGTTCACAATTCTGCTGCTCCAAACGCTTAACCAGAATGGCCTAGGGAAAAAATACACATACCGTTGTAATCGGGCGAGGTTCTACTTTCAGATGCAATAGGAATTTTTGGGTTAGGTCAATCCGTTCGCGAGATATGGGAGTTTGAAGCCAAGAAATGGTTGAGAAGGCAAAAAATTTTTCGCAATTCTGCTGCTCCAAACGCTTAACCAGAATGGCCTAGGGAAAAAATACACATACCGCTGTAATCGGGCGAGTTTCTACTTTTAGATGCAATAGGAATTTTTGGGTTAGGTCAATCCGTTCGCGAGATATGGGAGTTTGAAGCCAAGAAATGGTAGAGAAGGCAAAAAATTTTTCGCAATTCTGCTGCTCCAAACGCTTAACCAGAAAGGTCTAGGGAAAAAATACACATACCGTTGTAATCGGGGGAGTTTCTACTTTCAGATGCAGTAGGAATTTTTGGGTTAGGTCAATCCGTTCGCGAGATATGGGAGTTTGAAGCCAAGAAGTGGTATAGAAGGCAAAAAATTGTTCACAATTCTGCTGCTCCAAACGCTTAACCAGAATGGCCTGGGGAAAAAATACACATACCGTTGTAATCGGGCGAGTTTCTACTTTCAGATGCAATCGGAATTTTTGGGTTAGGTCAATCCGTTCGCTAGATATGGGAGTTTGAAGCCAAGAAATGGTAGAGAAGGCGAAAAATTGTTCACAATTCTGCTGCTCCAAACGCTTAACCAGAATGGCCTAGGGAAAAAATACACATACCGTTGTAATCGGGCGAGGTTCTACTTTCAGATGCAATAGGAATTTTTGGGTTAGGTCAATCCGTTCGCGAGATATGGGAGTTTGAAGCCAAGAAATGGTTGAGAAGGCAAAAATTTTTCGAAATTCTGCTGCTTCAAACGCTTAACCAGAGTGGCCTCGGGAAAAAATACACATACCCTTGTAATCGGGCGAGTTTCTACTTTCAGACGCAGAAGGAATTTTTGGGTTTGGTCAATCCGTTCGCGAGATATGGGACTTTGAATCTAAGAAATGGTTGAGAAGACAACAAATTTTTCGCATTTCTGCTGCTCCAAACGCTTAACCAGAATGGCCTAGGGAAAAAATACACATACCGTTGTAATCGGGCGAGTTTCTACTTTCAGATGCAATAGGAATTTTTGGGTTAGGTCAATCCGTTCGCGAGATATGGGAGTTTGAAGCCAAGAAATGGTTGAGAAGGCAACAAATTTTTCGCAATTCTGCTGCTCCAAACGCTTAACCAGAATGGGGTAGGGAAAAAATACACATACCGTTGTAATCGGGAGAGTTTCTACTTTCACAAGCAACAGGAATTTTTGGGTTTGGTCAATCCGTTCGCGAGATATGGGAGTTTGAAGCCAAGAAACGGTTGAGAAGGCAAAAAATTTTTCGCAATTCTGCTGCTCCAAACGCTTAACCAGAAAGGTCTAGGGAAAAAATACACATACCGTTGTAATCGGGGGAGTTTCTACTTTCAGATGCAGTAGGAATTTTTGGGTTAGGTCAATCCGTTCGCGAGATATGGGAGTTTGAAGCCAAGAAGTGGTATAGAAGGCAAAAAATTGTTCACAATTCTGCTGCTCCAAACGCTTAACCAGAATGGCCTAGGGAAAAAATACACATACCGTTGTAATCGGGCGAGTTTCTACTTTCAGATGCAATCGGAATTTTTGGGTTAGGTCAATCCGTTCGCTAGATATGGGAGTTTGAAGCCAAGAAATGGTAGAGAACGCGAAAAATTGTTCACAATTCTGCTGCTCCAAACGCTTAACCAGAATGGCCTAGGGAAAAAATACACATACCGTTGTAATCGGGCGAGGTTCTACTTTCAGATGCAATAGGAATTTTTGGGTTAGGTCAATCCGTTCGCGAGATATGAGAGTTTGAAGCCAAGAAATGGTTGAGAAGGCAACAAATTTTTCGCAATTCTGCTGCTTCAAACGCTTAACCAGAATGGCCTGGGGAAAAAATACACATACCGTTGTAATCGGGCGAGTTTCTACTTTCAGTTACAATAGGAATTTTTGGGTCTGGTCAATCCGTTCGCGAGATATGGGACTTTGAAGCTAAGAAATGGTTGACAAGACAACAAATTTTTCGCAATTCTGCTGCTCCAATCGCTTAACCAGAATGGCCTAGGGGAAAAATACACATACCGTTGTAACCGGGCGAGTTTCTACTTTCAGATGCAATAGGAATTTTTGGGTCAGGTCAATCCGTTCGCGAGATATGGGAGTTTGAAGCCAAGAAATGGTTGAGAAGGCAACAAATTTTTCGCACTTCTGCTGCTCCAATCGCTTAACCAGAATGGCCTAGGGGAAAAATACACATACCGTTGTAACCGGGCGAGATTCTACTTTCAGATGCAATAGGAATTTTTGGGTCAGGTCAATCCGTTCGCGAGATATGGGAGTTTGAAGCTAAGAAATGGTTGAGAAGACAACAAATTTTTCGCATTTCTGCTGCTCCAAACGCTTAACCAGAATGGGCTAGGGAAAAAATACACATACCGTTGTAATCGGGCGAGTTTCTACTTTCAGATGCAATACGAATTTTTGGGTTAGGTCAATCCGTTCGCGAGATATGGGAGTTTGTAGCCAAGAAATGTTAGAGAAGGCAAAAAATTTTTCGCAATTCTGCTGCTCCAAACGCTTAACCAGAATGGGGTAGGGAGAAAGTACACATACCGTTGTAATCGGGAGAGTTTCTACTTTCAGACGCAACAGGAATTTTTGGGTTTGGTCAATGCGTTCGCGAGATATGGGAGTTTGAAGCCAAGAAATGGTTGAGAAGGCAAAAAATTTTTCGCAATTCTGCTGCTGCAAACGCTTAACCAGAATTGCCTAGGGAAAAAATACACATACCGTTGTAATCGGGCGAGTTTCTACTTTCAGTTACAATAGGAATTTTTGGGTCTGGTCAATCCGTTCGCGAGATATGGGAGTTTGAAGCTAAGAAATGGTTGAGAAGACAACAAATTTTTCGTATTTCTGCTGCTCCAAACGCGTAACCAGAATGGGCTAGGGAAAAAATACACATACCGTTGTAATCGGGCGAGTTTATACTTTCAGATGCAATAGGAATTTTTGGGTTAGGTCAATCCGTTCGCGACATATGGGAGTTTGAAGCCAAGAAATGGTAGAGAAGGCAAAAAATTTTTCGCAATTCTGCTGCTCCAAACGCTTAACCAGAATGGGGTAGGGAAGAAATACACATACCGTTGTAATCGGGAGAGTTTCTACTTTCAGACGCAATAGGAATTTTTGGGTCAGGTCAATCCGTTCGCGAGATATGGGAGTTTGAAGCTAAGAAATGGTTGAGAAGACAACAAATTTTTCGCATTTCTGCTGCTCCAAACGCTTAACCAGAATGGGCTAGGGAAAAAATACACATACCGTTGTAATCGGGCGAGTTTCTACTTTCAGATGCAATACGAATTTTTGGGTTAGGTCAATCCGTTCGCGAGATATGGGAGTTTGTAGCCAAGAAATGTTAGAGAAGGCAAAAAATTTTTCGCAATTCTGCTGCTCCAAACGCTTAACCAGAATGGGGTAGGGAGAAAGTACACATACCGTTGTAATCGGGAGAGTTTCTACTTTCAGACGCAACAGGAATTTTTGGGTTTGGTCAATGCGTTCGCGAGATATGGGAGTTTGAAGCCAAGAAATGGTTGAGAAGGCAAAAAATTTTTCGCAATTCTGCTGCTCCAAACGCTTAAACAGAATGGCCTAGGGAAAAAATACACATACCGTTGTAATCGGGCGAGTTTCTACTTTCGGATGCAAACGGAATTTTTGGGTTAGGTCAATCCGTTCGCGAGATATGGGAGTTTGAAGCCAAGAAGTGGTATAGAAGGCAAAAAATTGTTCACAATTCTGCTGCTCCAAACGCTTAACCAGAATGGCCTAGGGAAAAAATACACATACCGTTGTAATCGGGCGAGTTTCTACTTTCAGATGCAATCGGAATTTTTGGGTTAGGTCAATCCGTTCGCTAGATATGGGAGTTTGAAGCCAAGAAATGGTAGAGAAGGCGAAAAATTGTTCACAATTCTGCTGCTCCAAACGCTTAACCAGAATGGCCTAGGGAAAAAATACACATACCGTTGTAATCGGGCGAGGTTCTACTTTCAGATGCAATAGGAATTTTTGGGTTAGGTCAATCCGTTCGCGAGATATGGGAGTTTGAAGCCAAGAAATGGTTGAGAAGGCAAAAAATTTTTCGCAATTCTGCTGCTTCAAACGCTTAACCAGAATTGCCTAGGGAAAAAATACACATACCGTTGTAATCGGGCGAGTTTCTACTTTCAGTTACAATAGGAATTTTTGGGTCTGGTCAATCCGTTCGCGAGATATGGGACTTTGAAGCTAAAAAATGGTTGACAAGACAACAAATTTTTCGCACTTCTGCTGCTCCAATCGCTTAACCAGAATGGCCTAGGGGAAAAATACACATACCGTTGTAACCGGGCGAGATTCTACTTTCAGATGCAATAGGAATTTTTGGGTCAGGTCAATCCGTTCGCGAGATATGGGAGTTTGAAGCTAAGAAATGGTTGAGAAGACAACAAATTTTTCGCATTTCTGCTGCTCCAAACGCTTAACCAGAATGGGCTAGGGAAAAAATACACATACCGTTGTAATCGGGCGAGTTTCTACTTTCAGATGCAATACGAATTTTTGGGTTAGGTCAATCCGTTCGCGAGATATGGGAGTTTGTAGCCAAGAAATGTTAGAGAAGGCAAAAAATTTTTCGCAATTCTGCTGCTCCAAACGCTTAACCAGAATGGGGTAGGGAGAAAGTACACATACCGTTGTAATCGGGAGAGTTTCTAATTTCAGACGCAACAGGAATTTTTGGGTTTGGTCAATGCGTTCGCGAGATATGGGAGTTTGAAGCCAAGAAATGGTTGAGAAGGCAAAAAATTTTTCGCAATTCTGCTGCTCCAAACGCTTAAACAGAATGGCCTAGGGAAAAAATACACATACCGTTGTAATCGGGCGAGTTTCTACTTTCGGATGCAAACGGAATTTTTGGGTTAGGTCAATCCGTTCGCGAGATATGGGAGTTTGAAGCCAAGAAGTGGTATAGAAGGCAAAAAATTGTTCACAATTCTGCTGCTCCAAACGCTTAACCAGAATGGCCTAGGGAAAAAATACACATACCGTTGTAATCGGGCGAGTTTCTACTTTCAGATGCAATCGGAATTTTTGGGTTAGGTCAATCCGTTCGCTAGATATGGGAGTTTGAAGCCAAGAAATGGTAGAGAAGGCGAAAAATTGTTCACAATTCTGCTGCTCCAAACGCTTAACCAGAATGGCCTAGGGAAAAAATACACATACCGTTGTAATCGGGCGAGTTTCTACTTTCAGATGCAATCGGAATTTTTGGGTTAGGTCAATCCGTTCGCTAGATATGGGAGTTTGAAGCCAAGAAATTGTAGAGAAGGCGAAAAATTGTTCACAATTCTGCTGCTCCAAACGCTTAACCAGAATGGCCTAGGGAAAAAATACACATACCGTTGTAATCGGGCGAGGTTCTACTTTCAGATGCAATAGGAATTTTTGGGTTAGGTCAATCCGTTCGCGAGATATGGGAGTTTGTAGCCAAGAAATGTTAGAGAAGGCAAAAAATTTTTCGCAATTCTGCTGCTCCAAACGCTTAACCAGAATGGGGTAGGGAGAAAGTACACATACCGTTGTAATCGGGAGAGTTTCTACTTTCAGACGCAACAGGAATTTTTGGGTTTGGTCAATGCGTTCGCGAGATATGGGAGTTTGAAGCCAAGAAATGGTTGAGAAGGCAAAAAATTTTTCGCAATTCTGCTGCTCCAAACGCTTAAACAGAATGGCCTAGGGAAAAAATACACATACCGTTGTAATCGGGCGAGTTTCTACTTTCGGATGCAAACGGAATTTTTGGGTTAGGTCAATCCGTTCGCGAGATATGGGAGTTTGAAGCCAAGAAATGGTAGAGAAGGCAAAAAATTGTTCACAATTCTGCTGCTCCAAACGCTTAACCAGAATGGGGTAGGGAAAAAATACACATACCGTTGTAATCGGGAGAGTTTCTACTTTCACAAGCAACAGGAATTTTTGGGTTTGGTCAAACCGTTCGCGAGATATGGGAGTTTGAAGCCAAGAAATGGTTGAGAAGGCAAAAAATTTTTCGCAATTCTGCTGCTCCAAACGCTTAAACAGAATGGCCTAGGGAAAAAATACACATACCGTTGTAATCGGGCGAGTTTCTACTTTCAGATGCAATCGGAATTTTTGGGATATGTCAATCCATTCGCGAGATATGGGAGTTTGAAGCCAAGAAATGGTTGAGAAGGCAAAAAATTTTTCGCAATTCTGCTGCTCCAAACGCTTAAACAGAATGGCCCAGGGAAAAAATACGCATACCGTTGTAATCGGGCGAGATTCTACTTTCAGATGCAATAGGAATTTTTGGGTCAGGTCAATCCGTTCGCGAGATATGGGACTTTGAAGCTAAGAAATGGTTGAGAAGACAACAAATTTTTCGCAATTCTGCTGCTCCAAACGCTTAACCAGAATGGGGTAGGGAAAAAATACACATACCGTTGTAATCGGGAGAGTTTCTACTTTCACAAGCAACAGGAATTTTTGGGTTTGGTCAATCCGTTCGCGAGATATGGGAGTTTGAAGCCAAGAAATGGTTGAGATGGCATAAAATTTTTCGCAATTCTGCTGATCCAAACGCTTAACCAGAATGGCCTGGGGAAAGAATACACATACCGTTGTAACCGGGCGAGATTCTACTTTCAGATGCAATAGGAATTTTTGGGTCAGGTCAATCCGTTCGCGAGATATGGGAGTTTGAAGCTAAGAAATGGTTGAGAAGACAACAAATTTTTCGCATTTCTGTTGCTCCAAACGCTTAACCAGAATGGGCTAGGGAAAAAATACACATACCGTTGTAATCGGGCGAGTTTCTACTTTCAGATGCAATAGGAATTTTTGGGTTAGGTCAATCCGTTCGCGAGATATGGGAGTTTGTAGCCAAGAAATGTTAGAGAAGGCAAAAAATTTTTCGCAATTCTGCTGCTCCAAACGCTTAACCAGAATGGGGTAGGGAGAAAGTACACATACCGTTGTAATCGGGAGAGTTTCTACTTTCAGACGCAACAGGAATTTTTGGGTTTGGTCAATGCGTTCGCGAGATATAGGAGTTTGAAGCCAAGAAATGGTTGAGAAGGCAAAAAATTTTTCGCAATTCTGCTGCTCCAAACGCTTAAACAGAATGGCCTAGGGAAAAAATACACATACCGTTGTAATCGGGCGAGTTTCTACTTTCGGATGCAAACGGAATTTTTGGGTTAGGTCAATCCGTTCGCGAGTTATGGGAGTTTGAAGCCAAGAAATGGTAGAGAAGGCAAAAAATTGTTCACAATTCTGCTGCTCCAAACGCTTAACCAGAATGGGGTAGGGAAAAAATACACATACCGTTGTAATCGGGAGAGTTTCTACTTTCACAAGCAACAGGAATTTTTGGGTTTGGTCAATCCGTTCGCGAGATATGGGAGTTTGAAGCCAAGAAATGGTTGAGAAGGCAAAAAATTTTTCGCAATTCTGCTGCTCCAAACGCTTAAACAGAATGGCCCAGGGAAAAAATACGCATAGCGTTGTAATCGGGCGAGTTTCTACTTTCAGACGCAGCAGGAATTTTTGGGTTTGGTCAATCCGTTCGCGAGATATGGGACTTTGAATCTAAGAAATGGTTGAGAAGACAACAAATTTTTCGCAATTCTGCTGCTCCAAACGCTTAACCAGAATGGGGTAGGGAAAAAATACACATACCGTTGTAATCGGGCGAGTTTCTACTTTCAGATGCAATCGGAATTTTTGGGTTAGGTCAATCCGTTCGCGAGATATGGGAGTTTGAAGCCAAGAAATGGTAGAGAAGGCGAAAAATTGTTCACAATTCTGCTGCTCCAAACGCTTAACCAGAATGGCCTAGGGAAAAAATACACATACCGTTGTAATCGGGCGAGGTTCTACTTTCAGATGCAATAGGAATTTTTGGGTTAGGTCAATCCGTTCGCGAGATATGGGAGTTTGAAGCCAAGAAATGGTTGAGAAGGCAAAAAATTTTTCGCAATTCTGCTGCTTCAAACGCTTAACCAGAATTGCCTAGGGAAAAAATACACATACCGTTGTAATCGGGCGAGTTTCTACATTCAGATGCAATAGGAATTTTTGGGATATGTCAATCCATTCGCGAGATATGGGAGTTTGAAGCCAAGAAATGGTTGAGAAGGCAAAAAATTTTTCGCAATTCTGCTGCTCCAAACGCTTAAACAGAATGGCCCAGGGAAAAAATACGCATACCGTTGTAATCGGGCGCGTTTCTACTTTCAGATGCAATAGGAATTTTTGGGTTAGGTCAATCCGTTCGCGAGATATGGGAGTTTGAAGCCAAGAAATGGTTGAGGAGGCAAAAAATTTTTCGCAATTCTGCTGCTCCAAACGCTTAACCAGAATGGTCTAGGGAAAAAATACACATACCGTTGTAATCGGGCGAGTTTCTACATTCAGATGCAATAGGAATTTTTGGGTCAGGTCAATCCGTTCGCGAGATATGGGACTTTGAAGCTAAGAAATGGTTGACAAGACAACAAATTTTTCGCATTTCTGCTGCTCCAAACGCTTAACCAGAATGGGCTAGGGAAAAAATACACATACCGTTGTAATCGGGCGAGTTTCTACTTTCAGATGCAATAGGAATTTTTGGGTTAGGTCAATCCGTTCGCGAGATATGGGAGCTTGAAGCCAAGAAATGGTAGAGAAGGCAAAAAATTTTTCGCAATTCTGTTGCTCCAAACGCTTAACCAGAATGGGGTAGGGAAAAAATACACATACCGTTGTAATCGGGAGAGTTTCTACTTTCAGACGCAACAGGAATTTTTGGGTTTGGTCAATCCGTTCGCGAGATATGGGAGTTTGAAGCCAAGAAATGGTTGAGAAGGCAAAAAATTTTTCGCAATTCTGCTGCTCCACACGCTTAAACAGAATGGCCTAGGGAAAATATACACATACAGTTGTAATCGGGCGAGTTTCTACTATCAGATGCAATCGGAATTTTTGGGTTATGTCAATCCGTTCGCGAGATATGGGAGTTTGAAGCCAAGAAATGGTTGAGAAGGCAAAAAATTTTTCGCAATTCTGCTGCTCCAAACGCTTAACCAGAATGGTCTAGGGAAAAAATACACATACCCTTGTAATCGGGCGAGTTTCTACTTTCAGACGCAGAAGGAATTTTTGGGTTTGTTCAATCCGTTCGCGAGATATGGGACTTTGAATCTAAGAAATGGTTGAGAAGACAACAAATTTTTCGCATTTCTGCTGCTCCAAACGCTTAACCAGAATGGCCTAGGGAAAAAATACACATACCGTTGTCATCGGGCGAGTTTCTACTTTCGGATGCAGGAGGAATTTTTGGGTTTGGTGAATCCGTTCGCGAGATATGGGAGTTTGAAGCCAAGAAATGGTTGAGATGGCAGAAATATTTTCGCAATTCTGCTGTTCCAAACGCTTAACCAGAATGGCCTAGGGAAAAAATACACATACCGCTGTAGTCGGGCGAGTGTCTACTTTCAGATGCAATAGGAATTATTGGGTTAGGTCGATCCGTTCGCGAGATATGGGAGTTTGAAGCCTAGAAATGGTTGAGGAGGCAAAAAATTTTTCGCAATTCTGCTGCTCCAAACGCTTAACCAGAAAGGTCTAGGGAAAAAATACACATACCGTTGTAATCGGGCGAGTTTCTACTTTCAGATGCAATCGGAATTTTTGGGTTAGGTCAATCCGTTCGCGAGATATGGGAGTTTGAAGACAAGAAATGGTAGAGAAGGCGAAAAATTGTTCACAATTCTGCTGCTCCAAACGCTTAACCAGAATGGCCTAGGGAAAAAATACACATACCGTTGTAATCGGGCGAGGTTCTACTTTCAGATCCAATAGGAATTTTTGGGTTAGGTCAATCCGTTCGCGAGATATGGGAGTTTGAAGCCAAGAAATGGTTGAGAAGGCAAAAAATTTTTCGCAATTCTGCTGCTTCAAACGCTTAACCAGAATGGCCTAGGGAAAAAATACACATACCGTTGTAATCGGGCGAGTTTCTACTTTGAGTTACAATAGGAATTTTTGGGTCTGGTCAATCCGTTCGCGAGATATGGGACTTTGAAGCTAAGAAATGGTTGACAAGACAACAAATTTTTCGCACTTCTGCTGCTCCAATCGCTTAACCAGAATGGCCTAGGGGAAAAATACACATACCGTTGTAACCGGGCGAGTTTCTACTTTCAGATGCAATAGGAATTTTTGGGTCAGGTCAATCCGTTCGCGAGATATGGGAGTTTGAAGCTAAGAAATGGTTGAGAAGACAACAAATTTTTCGCATTTCTGCTGCTCCAAACGCTTAACCAGAATGGCCTAGGGAAAAAATACACATACCGTTGTAATCGGGCCAGGTTCTACTTTCAGATGCAATCGCAATTTTTGGGTTATGTCAATCCGTTCGCGAGATATGGGAGTTTGAAGCCAAGAAATGGTTGAGAAGGCAAAAAATTTTTCGCAATTCTGCTGCTCCAAACGCTTAAACAGAATGGCCCAGGGAAAAAATACGCATACCGTTGTAATCGGGCGAGTTTCTACTTTCAGTTGCAATAGGAATTTTTAGGTTAGGTCAATCCGTTCGCGAGATATGGGAGTTTGAAGCCAAGAAATGGTTGAGAAGGCAAAAAATTTTTCGCAATTCTGCTGCTTCAAACGCTTAACCAGAATGGCCTAGGGAAAAAATACACATACCGTTGTAATTTGGCGAGTTTCTACTTTCAGACACAACAGGAATTTTTGGGTTAGGACAATCCGTTCGCGAGATATGGGAGTTTGAAGCCAAGAAATGGTTGAGAAGGCAAAAAATTTTTCGCAATTCTGCTGCTCCAAACGCTTAACCAGAATGGCCTAGGGAAAAAATACACATACCGTTGTAATCGGGCGAGTTTCTACTTTCAGATGCAATCGGAATTTTTGGGATATGTCAATCCATTCGCGAGATATGGGAGTTTGAAGCCAAGAAATGGTTGAGAAGGCAAAAAATTTTTCGCAATTCTGCTGCTCCAAACGCTTAAACAGAATGGCCCAGGGAAAAAATACACATACCGTTGTAATCGGGCGAGTTTCTACTTTCAGATGCAATCGGAATTTTTGGGTTAGGTCAATCCGTTCGCGAGATATGGGAGTTTGAAGCCAAGAAATGGTAGAGAAGGCGAAAAATTGTTCACAATTCTGCTGCTCCAAACGCTTAACCAGAATGGCCTAGGGAAAAAATACACATACCGTTGTAATCGGGCGAGGTTCTACTTTCAGATGCAATAGGAATTTTTGGGTTAGGTCAATCCGTTCGCGAGATATGGGAGTTTGAAGCCAAGAAATGGTTGAGAAGGCAAAAAATTTTTCGCAATTCTGCTGCTTCAAACGCTTAACCAGAATGGCCTAGGGAAAAAATACACATACCGTTGTAATCGGGCGAGTTTATACTTTCAGTTACAGTAGGAATTTTTGGGTCTGGTCAATCCGTTCGCGAGATATGGGACTTTGAAGCTAAGAAATGGTTGACAAGACAACAAATTTTTCGCAATTCTGCTGCTCCAATCGCTTAACCAGAATGGCCTAGGGGAAAAATACACATACCGTTGTAACCGGGCGAGTTTCTACTTTCAGATGCAATAGGAATTTTTGGGTCAGGTCAATCCGTTCGCGAGATATGGGAGTTTGAAGCCAAGAAATGGTAGAGAAGGCAACAAATTTTTCGCAATTCTGCTGCTCCAAACGCTTAACCAGAATGGCCTAGGGAAAAAAATACACATACCGTTGTAATCGGGCCAGGTTCTACTTTCAGATGCAATAGGAATTTTTGGGTTAGGTCAATCCGTTCGCTCGCGAGATATGGGAGTTTGAAGCTAAGAAATGGTTGAGAAGACAACAAATTTTTCGTATTTCTGCTGCTCCAAACGCTTAACCAGAATGGATTAGGGAAAAAATACACATACCGTTGTAATCGGGCGAGTTTATACTTTCAGATGCAATAGGAATTTTTTGGTTAGGTCAATCCGTTCGCGACATATGGGAGTTTGAAGCCAAGAAATGGTAGAGAAGGCAAAAAACTTTTCGCAATTCTGCTGCTCCAAACGCTTAACCAGAATGGGGTAGGGAAGAAATACACATACCGTTGTAATCGGGAGAGTTTCTACTTTCAGACGCAACAGGAATTTTTGGGTTTGGTCAATCCGTTCGCGAGATATGGGAGTTTGAAGCCAAGAAATGGTTGAGAAGGCAAAAAATTTTTCGCAATTCTGCTGCTCCAAACGCTTAAACAGAAAGGCCTAGGGAAAAAATACACATACCGTTGTAATCGGGCGAGATTCTACTTTCAGATGCAATCGGAATTTTTGGGATATGTCAATCCATTCGCGAGATATGGGAGTTTGAAGCCAAGAAATGGTTGAGAAGGCAAAAAATTTTTCGCAATTCTGCTGCTCCAAACGCTTAAACAGAATGGCCCAGGGAAAAAATACGCATACCGTTGTAATCGGGCGAGTTTTCTACTTTCAGACGCAGCAGGAATTTTTGGGTTTGGTCAATCCGTTCGCGAGATATGGGACTTTGAAGCTAAGAAATGGTTGAGAAGACAACAAATTTTTCGCAATTCTGCTGCTTCAAACGCTTAACCAGAATTGCCTAGGGAAAAAATACACATACCGTTGTAATCGGGCGAGTTTCTACTTTCAGTTACAATAGGAATTTTTGGGTCTGGTCAATCCGTTCGCGAGATATGGGACTTTGAAGCTAAGAAATGGTTGACAAGACAACAAATTTTTCGCACTTCTGCTGCTCCAATCGCTTAACCAGAATGGCCTAGGGGAAAAATACACATACCGTTGTAACCGGGCGAGATTCTACTTTCAGATGCAATAGGAATTTTTGGGTCAGGTCAATCCGTTCGCGAGATATGGGAGTTTGAAGCTAAGAAATGGTTGAGAAGACAACAAATTTTACGCATTTCTGCTGCTCCAAACGCTTAACCAGAATGGGCTAGGGAAAAAATACACATACCGTTGTAATCGGGCGAGTTTCTACTTTCAGATGCAATAGGAATTTTTGGGTTAGGTCAATCCGTTCGCGAGATATGGGAGTTTGAAGCCAAGAAATGGTTGAGAAGGCAAAAAATTTTTCGCAATTCTGCTGCTCCAAACGCTTAAACAGAATGGCCTAGGGAAAAAATAGACATACCGTTGTAATCGGGCGAGTTTCTACTTTCAGACGCAGGAGGAATTTTTGGGTTTGGTGAATCCGTTCGCGAGATATGGGACTTTGAAGCTAAGAAATGGTTGAGAAGACAACAAATTTTTCGCAATTCTGCTGCTCCAAACGCTTAACCAGAATGGGGTAGGGAAAAAATACACATACCGTTGTAATCGGGAGAGTTTCTACTTTCACAAGCAACAGGAATTTTTGGGTTTGGTCAATCCGTTCGCGAGATATGGGAGTTTGAAGCCAAGAAATGGTTGAGATGGCAGAAATATTTTCGCAATTCTGCTGTTCCAAACGCTTAACCAGAATGGCCTAGGGAAAAAATACACATACCGCTGTAGTCGGGCGAGTGTCTACTTTCAGATGCAATAAGAATTTTTGGGTTAGGTCAATCCGTTCGCGAGATATGGGAGTTTGAAGCCTAGAAATGGTTGAGGAGGCAAAAAATTTTTCGCAATTCTGCTGCTCCAAACGCTTAACCAGAATGGTCTAGGGAAAAAATACACATACCGTTGTAATCGGGCGAGTTTCTACTTTCAGATGCAATCGGAATTTTTGGGTTAGGTCAATCCGTTCGCGAGATATGGGAGTTTGAAGCCAAGAAATGGTAGAGAAGGCGAAAAATTGTTCACAATTCTGCTGCTCCAAACGCTTAACCAGAATGGCCTAGGGAAAAAATACACATACCGTTGTAATCGGGCGAGGTTCTCCTTTCAGATCCAATAGGAATTTTTGGGTTAGGTCAATCCGTTCGCGAGATATGGGAGTTTGAAGCCAAGAAATGGTTGAGAAGGCAAAAAATTTTTCGCAATTCTGCTGCTTCAAACGCTTAACCAGAATGGCCTAGGGAAAAAATACACATACCGTTGTAATCGGGCGAGTTTCTACTTTCAGTTACAATAGGAATTTTTGGGTCTGGTCAATCCGTTCGCGAGATATGGGACTTTGAAGCTAAGAAATGGTTGACAAGACAACAAATTTTTCGCACTTCTGCTGCTCCAATCGCTTAACCAGAATGGCCTAGGGGAAAAATACACATACCGTTGTAACCGGGCGAGTTTCTACTTTCAGATGCAATAGGAATTTTTGGGTCAGGTCAATCCGTTCGCGAGATATGGGAGTTTGAAGCTAAGAAATGGTTGAGAAGACAACAAATTTTTCGCAATTCTGCTGCTCCAAACGCTTAAACAGAATGGCCCAGGGAAAAAATACGCATACCGTTGTAATCGGGCGAGTTTCTACTTTCAGTTGCAATAGGAATTTTTAGGTTAGGTCAATCCGTTCGCGAGATATGGGAGTTTGAAGCCAAGAAATGGTTGAGAAGGCAAAAAATTTTTCGCAATTCTGCTGCTTCAAACGCTTAACCAGAATGGCCTAGGGAAAAAATACACATACCGTTGTAATTTGGCGAATTTCTACTTTCAGACACAACAGGAATTTTTGGGTTAGGACAATCCGTTCGCGAGGTATGGGAGTTTGAAGCCAAGAAATGGTTGAGAAGGCAAAAAATTTTTCGCAATTCTGCTGCTCCAAACGCTTAAACAGAATGGCCTAGGGAAAAAATACACATACCGTTGTAATCGGCCGAGTTTCTACTTTCACAAGCAACAGGAATTTTTGGGTTTGGTCAATCTGTTCGCGAGATATGGGAGTTTGAAGCCAAGAAATGGTTGAGAAGGCATAAAATTTTTCGCAATTCTGCTGATCCAAACGCTTAACCAGAATGGCCTAGGAAAAAATACACCTACCGCTGTAGTCGTGCGAGTGTCTACTTTCAGATGCAATAGGAATTTTTGGGTTAGGTCAATCCGTTCGCGAGATATGGGAGTTTCAAGCCTAGAAATGGTTGAGAAGGCAACAAATTTTTCGCAATTCTGCTGCTCCAAACGCTTAAGCAGAATGGGGTAGGGAAAAAATACACATCCCGTTGTAATCGGGAGAGTTTCTACTTTCACAAGCAACAGGAATTTTTGGGTTTGGTCAAACCGTTCGCGAGATATGGGAGTTTGAAGCCAAGAAATGGTTGAGAAGGCATAAAATTTTTCGCAATTCTGCTGATCCAAACGCTTAACCAGAATGGCCTAGGAAAAAATACACCTACCGCTGTAGTCGTGCGAGGTTCTACTTTCAGATGCAATAGGAATTTTTAGGTTAGGCCTATCCGTTCGCGAGATATGGGAGCTTGAAGCCAAGAAATGGTTGAGAAAGCAAAAAATTTTTCGCAATTCTGCTGCTTCAAACGCTTAACCAGATGGCCTAGGGAAAAAATACACATACCTTTGTAATCGGGCGAGTTTCTACTTTCAGTTACAATAGGAATTTTTGGGTCTGGTCAATCCGTTCGCGAGATATGGGACTTTGAAGCTAAGAAATGGTTGACAAGACAACAAATTTTTCGCACTTCTGCTGCTCCAATCGCTTAACCAGAATTGCCTAGGGGAAAAATACACATACCGTTGTAACCGGGCGAGTTTCTACTTTCAGATGCAATAGGAATTTTTGGGATAGGTCAATCCGTTCGCGAGATATGGGAGTTTGAAGCCAAGAAATGGTTGAGAAGGCGAAAAATTGTTCACAATTCTGCTGCTCCAAACGCTTAACCAGAATGGCCTAGGGAAAAAATACACATACCGTTGTAATCGGGCGAGGTTCTACTTTCAGATCCAATAGGAATTTTTGGGTTAGGTCAATCCGTTCGCGAGATATGGGAGTTTGAAGCCAAGAAATGGTTGAGAAGGCAAAAAATTTTTCGCAATTCTGCTGCTTCAAACGCTTAACCAGAGCGGCCTAGGGAAAAAATACACATACCGTTGTAATCGGGCGAGTTTCTACTTTCAGATGCAATCGGAATTTTTGGGTTAGGTTAATCCGTTCGCGAGATATGGGAGTTTGAAGCCAAGAAATGGTAGAGAAGGCGAAAAATTGTTCACAATTCTGCTGCTCCAAACGCTTAACCAGAATGGCCTAGGGAAAAAATACACATACCGTTGTAATCGGGCGAGGTTCTACTTTCAGATCCAATAGGAATTTTTGGGTCTGGTCAATCCGTTCGCGAGATATGGGACTTTGAAGCTAAGAAATGGTTGACAAGACAACAAATTTTTCGCACTTCTGCTGCTCCAATCGCTTAACCAGAATGGCCTAGGGGAAAAATACACATACCGTTGTAACCGGGCGAGTTTCTACTTTCAGATGCAATAGGAATTTTTGGGTCAGGTCAATCCGTTCGCGAGATATGGGAGTTTGAAGCTAAGAAATGGTTGAGAAGACAACAAATTTTTCGCACTTCTGCTGCTCCAAACGCTTAACCAGAATGGCCTAGGGAAAAAATACACATACCGTTGTAATCGGGCGAGGTTCTACTTTCAGATGCAATCGGAATTTTTGGGTTATGTCAATCCGTTCGCGAGATATGGGAGTTTGAAGCCAAGAAATGGTTGAGAAGGCAAAAAATTTTTCGCAATTCTGCTGCTCCAAACGCTTAAACAGAATGGCCCAGGGAAAAAATACGCATACCGTTGTAATCGGGCGTGTTTCTACTTTCAGTTGCAATAGGAATTTTTAGGTTAGGTCAATCCGTTCGCGAGATATGGGAGTTTGAAGCCAAGAAATGGTTGAGAAGGCAAAAAATTTTTCGCAATTCTGCTGCTTCAAACGCTTAACCAGAATGGCCTAGGGAAAAAATACACATACCGTTGTAATTTGGCGAGTTTCTACTTTCAGACACAACAGGAATTTTTGGGTTAGGACAATCCGTTCGCGAGATATGGGAGTTTGAAGCCAAGAAATGGTTGAGAAGGCAAAAAATTTTTTGCAATTCTGCTGCTCCAAACGCTTAAACAGAATGGCCTAGGGAAAAAATACACATACCGTTGTAATCGGCCGAGTTTCTACTTTCACAAGCAACAGGAATTTTTGGGTTTGGTCAATCCGTTCGCGAGATATGGGAGTTTGAAGCCAAGAAATGGTTGAGAAGGCATAAAATTTTTCGCAATTCTGCTGATCCAAACGCTTAACCAGAATGGCCTGGGAAAAAATTCACCTACCGCTGTAGTCGTGCGAGTGTCTACTTTCAGATGCAATAGGAATTTTTGGGTTAGGTCAATCCGTTCGCGAGATATGGGAGTTTCAAGCCTAGAAATGGTTGAGAAGGCAACAAATTTTTCGCAATTCTGCTGCTCCAAACGCTTAAGCAGAATGGGGTAGGGAAAAAATACACATACCGTTGTAATCGGGCGAGTTTCTACTTTCAGACGCAGGAGGAATTTTTGGGTTTGGTGAATCCGTTCGCGAGATATGGGACTTTGAAGCTAAGAAATGGTTGAGAAGACAACAAATTTTTCGCAATTCTGCTGCTCCAAACGCTTAACCAGAATGGGGTAGGGAAAAAATACACATACCGTTGTAATCGGGAGAGTTTCTACTTTCACAAGCAACAGGAATTTTTGGGTTTGGTCAATCCGTTCGCGAGATATGGGAGTTTGAAGCCAAGAAATGGTTGAGATGGCAGAAATATTTTCGCAATTCTGGTGTTCCAAACGCTTAACCAGAATGGCCTAGGGAAAAAAATACACATACCGCTGTAGTCGGGCGAGTGTCTACTTTCAGATGCAATAGGAATTATTGGGTTAGGTCGATCCGTTCGCGAGATATGGGAGTTTGAAGCCTAGAAATGGTTGAGGAGGCAAAAAATTTTTCGCAATTCTGCTGCTCCAAACGCTTAACCAGAAAGGTCTAGGGAAAAAATACACATACCGTTGTAATCGGGCGAGTTTCTACTTTCAGATGCAATCGGAATTTTTGGGTTAGGTCAATCCGTTCGCGAGATATGGGAGTTTGAAGACAAGAAATGGTAGAGAAGGCGAAAAATTGTTCACAATTCTGCTGCTCCAAACGCTTAACCAGAATGGCCTAGGGAAAAAATACACATACCGTTGTAATCGGGCGAGGTTCTACTTTCAGATGCAATAGGAATTTTTGGGTCAGGTCAATCCGTTCGCGAGATATGGGAGTTTGAAGCTAAGAAATGGTTGAGAAGACAACAAATTTTTCGCATTTCTGCTGCTCCAAACGCTTAACCAGAATGGCCTAGGGAAAAAATACACATACCGTTGTAATCGGGCCAGGTTCTACTTTCAGATGCAATCGCAATTTTTGGGTTATGTCAATCCGTTCGCGAGATATGGGAGTTTGAAGCCAAGAAATGGTTGAGAAGGCAAAAAATTTTTCGCAATTCTGCTGCTCCAAACGCTTAAACAGAATGGCCCAGGGAAAAAATACGCATACCGTTGTAATCGGGCGAGTTTCTACTTTCAGTTGCAATAGGAATTTTTAGGTTAGGTCAATCCGTTCGCGAGATATGGGAGTTTGAAGCCAAGAAATGGTTGAGAAGGCAAAAAATTTTTCGCAATTCTGCTGCTTCAAACGCTTAACCAGAATGGCCTAGGGAAAAAATACACATACCGTTGTAATTTGGCGAGTTTCTACTTTCAGACACAACAGGAATTTTTGGGTTAGGACAATCCGTTCGCGAGATATGGGAGTTTGAAGCCAAGAAATGGTTGAGAAGGCAAAAAATTTTTCGCAATTCTGCTGCTCCAAACGCTTAACCAGAATGGCCTAGGGAAAAAATACACATACCGTTGTAATCGGGCGAGTTTCTACTTTCAGATGCAATCGGAATTTTTGGGATATGTCAATCCATTCGCGAGATATGGGAGTTTGAAGCCAAGAAATGGTTGAGAAGGCAAAAAATTTTTCGCAATTCTGCTGCTCCAAACGCTTAAACAGAATGGCCCAGGGAAAAAATACACATACCGTTGTAATCGGGCGAGTTTCTACTTTCAGATGCAATCGGAATTTTTGGGTTAGGTCAATCCGTTCGCGAGATATGGGAGTTTGAAGCCAAGAAATGGTAGAGAAGGCGAAAAATTGTTCACAATTCTGCTGCTCCAAACGCTTAACCAGAATGGCCTAGGGAAAAAATACACATACCGTTGTAATTTGGCGAGTTTCTACTTTCAGATGCAATAGGAATTTTTGGGTTAGGTCAATCCGTTCGCGACATATGGGAGTTTGAAGCCAAGAAATGGTAGAGAAGGCAAAAAACTTTTCGCAATTCTGCTGCTCCAAACGCTTAACCAGAATGGGGTAGGGAAGAAATACACATACCGTTGTAATCGGGAGAGTTTCTACTTTCAGACGCAACAGGAATTTTTGGGTTTGGTCAATCCGTTCGCGAGATATGGGAGTTTGAAGCCAAGAAATGGTTGAGAAGGCAAAAAATTTTTCGCAATTCTGCTGCTCCAAACGCTTAACCAGAATGGCCTAGGGAAAAAATACAAATACCGTTGTAATCGGGCGAGTTTCTACTTTCAGATGCAATAGGAATTTTTGGGTTAGGTCAATCCGTTCGCGAGATATGGGAGTTTGAAGCTAAGAAATGGTTGAGAAGACAACAAATTTTTCGCAATTCTGCTGCTCCAAACGCTTAACCAGAATGGCCTAGGGAAAAAATACGCACACCCTTGTAATCGGGCGAGTTTCTACTTTCAGACGCAGAAGGAATTTTTGGGTTTGGTCAATCCGTTCGCGAGATATGGGACTTTGAATCTAAGAGATGGTTGAGAAGACAACAAATTTTTCGCATTTCTGCTGCTCCAAACGCTTAACCAGAATGGGCTAGGGAAAAAATTCACATACCGTTGTAATTTGGCGAGTTTCTACTTTCAGACGCAACAGGAATTTTTGGGTTAGGACAATCCGTTCGCGAGATATGGGAGTTTGAAGCCAAGAAATGGTTGAGAAGGCAAAAAATTTTTCGCAATTCTGCTGCTCCAAACGCTTAAACAGAATGGCCTAGGGAAAAAATACACATAGAGTTGTAATCGGGCGAGTTTCTACTTTCACAAGCAACAGGAATTTTTGGGTTTGGTCAATCCGTTCGCGAGATATGGGAGTTTGAAGCCAAGAAATGGTTGAGAAGGCATAAAATTTTTCGCAATTCTGCTGATCCAAACACTTAACCAGAATGGCCTAGGGAAAAAATACACCTACCGCTGTAGTCGGGCGAGTGTCTACTTTCAGATGCAATAGGAATTTTTGGGTTAGGTCAATCCGTTCGCGAGATATGGGAGTTTGAAGCCAAGAAATGGTTGAGAAGGCATAAAATTTTTCGCAATTCTGCTGATCCAAACGCTTAACCAGAATGGGGTAGGGAAAAAATACACATACCGTTGTAATCGGGGGAGTGTCTACTTTCACAAGCAACAGGAATTTTTGGGTTTGGTCAATCCGTTCGCGAGATATGGGAGTTTGAAGCTAAGAAATGGTTGAGAAGACAACAAATTTTTCGCAATTCTGCTGCTCCAAACGCTTAACCAGAATGGCCTAGGGAAAAAATACGCACACCCTTGTAATCGGGCGAGTTTCTACTTTCAGGCGCAGAAGGAATTTTTGGGTTTGGTCAATCCGTTCGCGAGATATGGGACTTTGAATCTAAGAAATGGTTGAGAAGACAACAAATTTTTCGCATTTCTGCTGCTCCAAACGCTTAACCAGAATGGGCTAGGGAAAAAATTCACATACCGTTGTAATTTGGCGAGTTTCTACTTTCAGACGCAACAGGAATTTTTGGGTTAGGACAATCCGTTCGCGAGATATGGGAGTTTGAAGCCAAGAAATGGTTGAGAAGGCAAAAAATTTTTCGCAATTCTGCTGCTCCAAACGCTTAAACAGAATGGCCTAGGGAAAAAATACACATACCGTTGTAATCGGGCGAGTTTCTACTTTCACAAGCAACAGGAATTTTTGGGTTTGGTCAATCCGTTCGCGAGATATGGGAGTTTGAAGCCAAGAAATGGTTGAGAAGGCATAAAATTTCTCGCAATTCTGCTGCTCCAAACGCTTAACCAGAATGGTCTAGGGAAAAAATACACATACCGTTGTAATCGGGCGAGTTTCTACTTTCAGATGCAATAGGAATTTTTGGGTTAGGTCAATCCGTTCGCGAGATATGGGAGTTTGAAGCCAAGAAATGGTAGAGAAGGCAAAAAATTGTTCACAATTCTGCTGCTCCAAACGCTTAACCAGAATGGCCTAGGGAAAAAATACACATACCGCTGTAGTCGGGCGAGTGTCTACTTTCAGATGCAATAGGAATTTTTGGGTTAGGTCAATCCGTTCGCGAGATATGGGAGTTTGAAGCCAAGAAATGGTTGAGAAGGCAAAAAATTTTTGCAATTCTGCTGCTCCAAACACTTAACCAGAATGGTCTAGGGAAAAAATACACATACTGTTGTAATCGGGCGAGTTTCTACTTTCAGATGCAATAGGAATTTTTGGGTTAGGTCAATCCGTTCGCGAGATATGGGAGTTTGAAGCCAAGAAATGGTAGAGAAGGCAAAAAATTGTTCACAATTCTGCTGCTCCGAACGCTTAACCAGAATGGCCTAGGGAAAAAATACACATACCGTTGTAATCGGGCGAGGTTCTACTTTCAGATGCAATAGGAATTTTTAGGTTAGGTCAATCCGTTCGCGAGATATGGGAGTTTGAAGCCAAGAAATGGTTGAGAAGGCAAAAAATTTTTCGCAATTCTGCTGCTTCAAACGCTTATCCAGAATGGCCTAGGGAAAAAATACACATACCGTTGTAATCGGGCGAGTTTCTACTTTCAGTTACAATAGGAATTTTTGGGTTCGGTCTATCCGTTCGCGAGATATGGGCTTTGAACCTAAGAAATGGTTGACAAGACAACAAATTTTTCGCACTTCTGCTGCTCCAATCGCTTAACCAGAATCCCCTAGGAGAAAAATACACGTACCGTTGTAATCGGGCGAGATTCTACTTTCACAAGCAACAGGAATTTTTGGGTTCGGTCAATCCGTTCGCGAGATATGGGACTTTGAATCTAAGAAATGGTTGAGAAGACAACAAATTTTTCGCATTTCTGCTGCTCCAAACGCTTAACCAGAATGGGCTAGGGAAAAAATTCACATACTTTTGTAATTTGGCGAGTTTCTACTTTCAGACGCAACAGGAATTTTTGGGTTAGGACAATCCGTTCGCGAGATATGGGAGTTTGAAGCCAAGAAATAGTTGAGAAGGCAAAAAATTTTTCGCAATTCTGCTGCTCCAAACGCTTAAACAGAATGGCCTAGTGAAAAAATACACATACCGTTGTAATCGGGCGAGTTTCTACTTTCACAAGCAACAGGAATTTTTGGGTTTGGTCAATCCGTTCGCGAGATATGGGAGTTTGAAGCCAAGAAATGGTTGAGAAGGCATAAAATTTTTCGCAATTCTGCTGATCCAAACGCTTAACCAGAATGGCCTAGGGAAAAAATACACCTACCGCTGTAGTCGGGCGAGTGTCTACTTTCAGATGCAATAGGAATTTTTGGGTTAGGTCAATCCGTTCGCGAGATATGGGAGTTTGAAGCCAAGAAATGGTTGAGAAGGCAACAAATTTTTCGCAATTCTGCTGCTCCAAACGCTTAACCAGAATGGGGTAGGGAAAAAATACACATACCGTTGTAATCGGGAGAGTGTCTACTTTCACAAGCAACAGGAATTTTTGGGTTTGGTCAATCCGTTCGCGAGATATGGGAGTTTGAAGCCAAGAAATGGTTGAGAAGGCATAAAATTTTTCGCAATTCTGCTGATCCAAACGCTTAACCAGAATGGCCTAGGGAAAAAATACACATACCGCTGTAGTCGGGCGAGTGTCTACTTTCAAATGCAATAGGAATTTTTGGGTTAGGTCAATCCGTTCGCGAGATATGGGAGTTTGAAGCCAAGAAATGGTTGAGAAGGCAAAAAATTTTTCGCAATTCTGCTGCTCCAAACGCTTAACCAGAATGGCCTAGGGAAAAAATACACATACCGCTGTAGTCGGGCGAGTGTCTACTTTCAGATGCAATAGGAATTTTTAGGTAAGGTCAATCCGTTCGCGAGATATGGGAGTTTGAAGCCAAGAAATGGTTGAGAAGGCAAAAAATTGTTCACAATTCTGCTGCTCCAAACGCTTAACCAGAATGGCCTAGGGAAAAAATACACATACCGTTGTAACCGGGCGAGTTTCTACTTTCACAAGCAACAGGAATTTTTGGGTTCGGTCAATCCGTTCGCGAGATATGGGAGTTTGAAGCTAAGAAATGGTTGAGAAGACAACAAATTTTTCGCAATTCTGCTGCTCCAAACGCTTAACCAGAATGGCCTAGGGAAAAAATACGCACACCCTTGTAGTCGGGCGAGTTTCTACTTTCAGACGCAGAAGGAATTTTTGGGTTTGGTCAATCCGTTCGCGAGATATGGGACTTTGAATCTAAGAAATGGTTGAGAAGACAACAAATTTTTCGCATTTCTGCTGCTCCAAACGCTTAACCAGAATGGGCTAGGGAAAAAATTCACATACCGTTGTAATTTGGCGAGTTTCTACTTTCAGACGCAACAGGAATTTTTGGGTTAGGACAATCCGTTCGCGAGATATGGGAGTTTGAAGCCAAGAAATGGTTGAGAAGGCAAAAAATTTTTCGCAATTCTGCTGCTCCAAACGCTTAAACAGAATGGCCTAGGGAAAAAATACACATACAGTTGTAATCGGGCGAGTTTCTACTTTCACAAGCAACAGGAATTTTTGGGTTTGGTCAATCCGTTCGCGAGATATGGGAGTTTGAAGCCAAGAAATGGTTGAGAAGGCATAAAATTTTTCGCAATTCTGCTGATCCAAACGCTTAACCAGAATGGCCTAGGGAAAAAATACACCTACCGCTGTAGTCGGGCGAGTGTCTACTTTCAGATGCAATAGGAATTTTTGGGTTAGGTCAATCCGTTCGCGAGATATGGGAGTTTGAAGCCAAGAAATGGTTGAGAAGGCATCAAATTTTTCGCAATTCTGCTGCTCCAAACGCTTCACCAGAATGGGGTAGGGAAAAAATACACATACCGTTGTAATCGGGGGAGTGTCTACTTTCACAAGCAACAGGAATTTTTGGGTTTGGTCAATCCGTTCGCGAGATATGGGAGTTTGAAGCTAAGAAATGGTTGGGAAGACAACAAATTTTTCGCAATTCTGCTGCTCCAAACGCTTAACCAGAATGGCCTAGGGAAAAAATACGCACACCCTTGTAATCGGGCGAGTTTCTACTTTCAGACGCAGAAGGAATTTTTGGGTTTGGTCAATCCGTTCGCGAGGTATGGGACTTTGAATCTAAGAAATGGTTGAGAAGACAACAAATTTTTCGCATTTCTGCTGCTCCAAACGCTTAACCAGAATGGGCTAGGGAAAAAATTCACATACCGTTGTAATTTGGCGAGTTTCTACTTTCAGACGCAACAGGAATTTTTGGGTTAGGACAATCCGTTCGCGAGATATGGGAGTTTGAAGCCAAGAAATGGTTGAGAAGGCAAAACATTTTTCGCAATTCTGCTGCTCCAAACGCTTAAACAGAATGGCCTAGGGAAAAAATACACATACAGTTGTAATCGGGCGAGTTTCTACTTTCACAAGCAACAGGAATTTTTGGGTTTGGTCAATCCGTTCGCGAGATATGGGAGTTTGAAGCCAAGAAATGGTTGAGAAGGCATAAAATTTTTCGCAATTCTGCTGATCCAAACGCTTAACCAGAATGGCCTAGGGAAAAAATACACCTACCGCTGTAGTCGGGCGAGTGTCTACTTTCAGATGCAATAGGAATTTTTGGGTTAGGTCAATCCGTTCGCGAGATATGGGAGTTTGAAGCCAAGAAATGGTTGAGAAGGCAACAAATTTTTCGCAATTCTGCTGCTCCAAACGCTTAACCAGAATGGGGTAGGGAAAAAATACACATACCGTTGTAATCGGGGGAGTGTCTACTTTCACAAGCAACAGGAATTTTTGGGTTTGGTCAATCCGTTCGCGAGATATGGGAGTTTGAAGCTAAGAAATGGTTGAGAAGACAACAAATTTTTCGCAATTCTGCTGCTCCAAACGCTTAACCAGAATGGCCTAGGGAAAAAATACGCACACCCTTGTAATCGGGCGAGTTTCTACTTTCAGGCGCAGAAGGAATTTTTGGGTTTGGTCAATCCGTTCGCGAGATATGGGACTTTGAATCTAAGAAATGGTTGAGAAGACAACAAATTTTTCGCATTTCTGCTGCTCCAAACGCTTAACCAGAATGGGCTAGGGAAAAAATTCACATACCGTTGTAATTTGGCGAGTTTCTACTTTCAGACGCAACAGGAATTTTTGGGTTAGGACAATCCGTTCGCGAGATATGGGAGTTTGAAGCCAAGAAATGGTTGAGAAGGCAAAAAATTTTTCGCAATTCTGCTGCTCCAAACGCTTAAACAGAATGGCCTAGGGAAAAAATACACATACCGTTGTAATCGGGCGAGTTTCTACTTTCACAAGCAACAGGAATTTTTGGGTTTGGTCAATCCGTTCGCGAGATATGGGAGTTTGAAGCCAAGAAATGGTTGAGAAGGCATAAAATTTTTCGCAATTCTGCTGATCCAAACGCTTAACCAGAATGGGGTAGGGAAAAAATACACATACCGTTGTAATCGGGAGAGTGTCTACTTTCACAAGCAACAGGAATTTTTGGGTTTGGTCAATCCGTTCGCGAGATATGGGAGTTTGAAGCCAAGAAATGGTTGAGAAGGCATAAAATTTTTCGCAATTCTGCTGCTCCAAACGCTTAACCAGAATGGTCTAGGGAAAAAATACACATACCGTTGTAATCGGGCGAGTTTCTACTTTCAGATGCAATAGGAAATTTTGGGTTAGGTCAATCCGTTCGCGAGATATGGGAGTTTGAAGCCAAGAAATGGTAGAGAGGCCAAAAATTTTTCACAATTCTGCTGCTCCAAACGCTTAACCAGAATGGCCTAGGGAAAAAATACACATACCGCTGTAGTCGGGCGAGTGTCTACTTTCAGATGCAATAGGAATTTTTGGGTTAGGTCAATCCGTTCGCGAGATATGGGAGTTTGAAGCCAAGAAATGGTTGAGAAGGCAAAAAATTTTTCGCAATTCTGCTGCTCCAAACACTTAACCAGAATGGTCTAGGGAAAAAATACACATACTGTTGTAATCGGGCGAGTTTCTACTTTCAGATGCAATAGGAATTTTTGGGTTAGGTCAATCCGTTCGCGAGATATGGGAGTTTGAAGCCAAGAAATGGTAGAGAAGGCAAAAAATTGTTCACAATTCTGCTGCTCCGAACGCTTAACCAGAATGGCCTAGGGAAAAAATACACATACCGTTGTAATCGGGCGAGGTTCTACTTTCAGATGCAATAGGAATTTTTAGGTTAGGTCAATCCGTTCGCGAGATATGGGAGTTTGAAGCCAAGAAATGGTTGAGAAGGCAAAACATTTTTCGCAATTCTACTGCTTCAAACGCTTATCCAGAATGGCCTAGGGAAAAAATACACATACCGTTGTAATCGGGCGAGTTTCTACTTTCAGTTACAATAGGAATTTTTGGGTTCGGTCTATCCGTTCGCGAGATATGGGACTTTGAACCTAAGAAATGGTTGACAAGACAACAAATTTTTCGCACTTCTGCTGCTCCAATCGCTTAACCAGAATCCCCTAGGGGAAAAATACACGTACCGTTGTAATCGGGCGAGATTCTACTTTCACAAGCAACAGGAATTTTTGGGTTCGGTCAATCCGTTCGCGAGATATGGGAGTTTGAAGCCAAGAAATGGTTGAGAAGGCAAAAAATTTTTCGCAATTCTGCTTCTCCAAACGCTTAACCAGAATGGCCTAGGGAAAAAATACGCACACCCTTGTAATCGGGCGAGTTTCTACTTTCAGACGCAGAAGGAATTTTTGGGTTTGGTCAATCCGTTCGCGAGATATGGGACTTTGAATCTAAGAAATGGTTGAGAAGACAACAAATTTTTCGCATTTCTGCTGCTCCAAACGCTTAACCAGAATGGGCTAGGGAAAGAATTCACATACCGTTGTAATTGGGCGAGTTTCTACTTTCAGACGCAACAGGAATTTTTGGGTTAGGACAATCCGTTCGCGAGATATGGGAGTTTGAAGCCAAGAAATGGTTGAGAAGGCATAAAATTTTTCGCAATTCTGCTGATCCAAACGCTTAACCGGAATGGCCTAGGGAAAAAATACACATACCGCTGTAGTCGGGCGAGTGTCTACTTTCAGATGCAATAGGAATTTTTGGGTTAGGTCAATCCGTTCGCGAGATATGGGAGTTTGAAGCCAAGAAATGGTTGAGAAGGCAAAAAATTTTTCGCAATTCTGCTGCTCCAAACGCTTAACCAGAATGGTCTAGGGAAAAAATACACATACCGTTGTAATCGGGCGAGTTTCTACTTTCAGATGCAATAGGAAATTTTGGGTTAGGTCAATCCGTTCGCGAGATATGGGAGTTTGAAGCCAAGAAGTGGTAGAGAAGGCAAAAAATTGTTCACAATTCTGCTGCTCCAAACGCTTAACCAGAATGGCCTAGGGAAAAAATACACATACCGTTGTAACCGGGCGAGTTTCTACTTTCACAAGCAACAGGAGTTTTTGGGTTCGGTCAATCCGTTCGCGAGATATGGGACTTTGAATCTAAGAAATGGTTGAGAAGACAACAAATTTTTCGCATTTCTGCTGCTCCAAACGCTTAACCAGAATGGGCTAGGGAAAAAATTCACATACCTTTGTAATTTGGCGAGTTTCTACTTTCAGACGCAATAGGAATTTTTGGGTTAGGACAATCCGTTCGCGAGATATGGGAGTTTGAAGCCAAGAAATAGTTGAGAAGGCAAAAAATTTTTCGCAATTCTGCTGCTCCAAACGCTTAAACAGAATGGCCTAGGGAAAAAATACACATACCGTTGTAATCGGGCGAGTTTCTACTTTCACAAGCAACAGGAATTTTTGGGTTTGGTCAATCCGTTCGCGAGATATGGGAGTTTGAAGCCAAGAAATGGTTGAGAAGGCATAACATTTTTCGCAATTCTGCTGATCCAAACGCTTAACCAGAATGGCCTAGGGAAAAAATACACCTACCGCTGTAGTCGGGCGAGTGTCTACTTTCAGATGCAATAGGCATTTTTGGGTTAGGTCAATCCGTTCGCGAGATATGGGAGTTTGAAGCCAAGAAATGGTTGAGAAGGCAACAAATTTTTCGCAATTCTGCTGCTCCAAACGCTTAACCAGAATGGGGTAGGGAAAAAATACACATACCGTTGTAATCGGGAGAGTGTCTACTTTCACAAGCAACAGGAATTTTTGGGTTTGGTCAATCCGTTCGCGAGATATGGGAGTTTGAAGCCAAGAAATGGTTGAGAAGGCAAAAAATTTTTCGCAATTCTGCTGCTCCAAACGCTTAACCAGAATGGTCTAGGGAAAAAATACACATACCGTTGTAATCGGGCGAGTTTCTACTTTCAGATGCAATAGGAAATTTTGGGTTAGGTCAATCCGTTCGCGAGATATGGGAGTTTGAAGCCAAGAAATGGTAGAGAAGGCAAAAAATTGTTCACAATTCTGCTGCTCCAAACGCTTAACCAGAATGGCCTAGGGAAAAAATACACATACCGTTGTAACCGGGCGAGTTTCTACTTTCACAAGCAACAGGAATTTTTGGGTTCGGTCAATCCGTTCGCGAGATATGGGACTTTGAATCTAAGAAATGGTTGAGAAGACAACAAATTTTTCGCATTTCTGCTGCTCCAAACGCTTAACCAGAATGGGCTAGGGAAAAAATTCACATACCTTTGTAATTTGGCGAGTTTCTACTTTCAGACGCAATAGGAATTTTTGGGTTAGGACAATCCGTTCGCGAGATATGGGAGTTTGAAGCCAAGAAATAGTTGAGAAGGCAAAAAATTTTTCGCAATTCTGCTGCTCCAAACGCTTAAACAGAATGGCCTAGGGAAAAAATACACATACCGTTGTAATCGGGCGAGTTTCTACTTTCACAAGCAACAGGAATTTTTGGGTTAGGTCAATCCGTTCGCGAGATATGGGAGTTTGAAGCCAAGAAATGGTTGAGAAGGCAACAAATTTTTCGCAATTCTGCTGCTCCAAACGCTTAACCAGAATGGGGTAGGGAAAAAATACACATACCGTTGTAATCGGGAGAGTGTCTACTTTCACAAGCAACAGGAATTTTTGGGTTTGGTCAATCCGTTCGCGAGATATGGGAGTTTGAAGCCAAGAAATGGTTGAGAAGGCAAAAAATTTTTCGCAATTCTGCTGCTCCAAACGCTTAATCAGAATGGTCTAGGGAAAAAATACACATACCGTTGTAATCGGGCGAGTTTCTACTTTCAGATGCAATAGGAAATTTTGGGTTAGGTCAATCCGTTCGCGAGATATGGGAGTTTGAAGCCAAGAAATGGTAGAGAAGGCAAAAAATTGTTCACAATTCTGCTGCTCCAAACGCTTAACCAGAATGGCCTAGGGAAAAAATACACATACCGTTGTAACCGGGCGAGTTTCTACTTTCACAAGCAACAGGAATTTTTGGGTTCGGTCAATCCGTTCACGAGATATGGGACTTTGAATCTAAGAAATGGTTGAGAAGACAACAAATTTTTCGCATTTCTGCTGCTCCAAACGCTTAACCAGAATGGGGTAGGGAAAAAATACACATACCGTTGTAATCGGGAGAGTGTCTACTTTCACAAGCAACTGGAATTTTTGGGTTTGGTCAATCCGTTCGCGAGATATGGGAGTTTGAAGCCAAGAAATGGTTGAGAAGGCATAAAATTTTTCGCAATTCTGCTGATCCAAACGCTTAACCAGAATGGCCTAGGGAAAAAATACACATACCGCTGTAGTCGGGCGAGTGTCTACTTTCAAATGCAATAGGAATTTTTGGGTTAGGTCAATCCGTTCGCGAGATATGGGAGTTTGAAGCCAAGAAATGGTTGAGAAGGCAAAAAATTTTTCGCAATTCTGCTGCTCCAAACGCTTAACCAGAATGGCCTAGGGAAAAAATACACATACCGTTGTAATCGGGCGAGTTTCTACTTTTAGATGCAATAGGAATTTTTGGGTTAGGTCAATCCGTTCGCGAGATATGGGAGTTTGAAGCCAAGAAATGGTAGAGAAGGCAAAAAATTGTTCACAATTCTGCTGCTCCAAACGCTTAACCAGAATGGCCTAGGGAAAAAATACACATACCGCTGTAGTCGGGCGAGTGTCTACTTTCAGATGCAATAGGAATTTTTAGGTAAGGTCAATCCGTTCGCGAGATATGGGAGTTTGAAGCCAAGAAATGGTTGAGAAGGCAAAAAATTTTTCGCAATTCTGCTGCTCCAAACGCTTAACCAGAATGGTCTAGGGAAAAAATACACATAGCGTTGTAATCGGGCGAGTTTCTACTTTCAGATGCAATAGGAATTTTTGGGTTAGGTCAATCCGTTCGCGAGATATGGGAGTTTGAATCCAAGAAATGGTATAGAAGGCAAAAAATTGTTCACAATTCTGCTGCTCCAAACGCTTAACCAGAATTGCCTAGGGAAAAAATACACATACCGTTGTAACCGGGCGAGTTTCTACTTTCACAAGCAACAGGAATTTTTGGGTTCGGTCAATCCGTTCGCGAGATATGGGACTTTGAATCTAAGAAATGGTTGAGAAGACAACAAATTTTTCGCATTTCTGCTGCTCCAAACGCTTAACCAGAATGGGCTAGGGAAAAAATTCACATACCTTT
This sequence comes from Ptiloglossa arizonensis, assembly GCF_051014685.1. Lineage (NCBI taxonomy): Eukaryota > Metazoa > Arthropoda > Insecta > Hymenoptera > Colletidae > Ptiloglossa > Ptiloglossa arizonensis. The sequence continues at coordinate 49,547 of NW_027479021.1, forward strand.
GTAATTTGGCGAGTTTCTACTTTCAGACGCCACAGGAATTTTTGGGTTAGGACAATCCGTTCGCGAGATATGGGAGTTTGAAGCCAAGAAATAGTTGAGAAGGCAAAAAATTTTTCGCAATTCTGCTGCTCCAAACGCTTAAACAGAATGGCCTAGGGAAAAAATACACATACCGTTGTAATCGGGCGAGTTTCTACTTTCACAAGCTACAGGAATTTTTGGGTTTGGTCAATCCGTTCGCGAGATATGGGAGTTTGAAGCCAAGAAATGGTTGAGAAGGCATAACATTTTTCGCAATTCTGCTGTTCCAAACGCTTAACCAGAATGGCCTAGGGAAAAAATAAACCTACCGCTGTAGTCGGGCGAGTGTCTACTTTCAGATGCAATAGGAATTTTTGGGTTAGGTCAATCCGTTCGCGAGATATGGGAGTTTGAAGCCAAGAAATGGTTGAGAAGGCAACAAATTTTTCGCAATTCTGCTGCTCCAAACGCTTAACCAGAATGGGGTAGGGAAAAAATACACATACCGTTGTAATCGGGAGAGTGTCTACTTTCACAAGCAACAGGAATTTTTGGGTTTGGTCAATCCGTTCGCGAGATATGGGAGTTTGAAGCCAAGAAATGGTTGAGAAGGCATAAAATTTTTCGCAATTCTGCTGATCCAAACGCTTAACCAGAATGGCCTAGGGAAAAAATACACATACCGCTGTAGTCGGGCGAGTGTCTACTTTCAAATGCAATAGGAATTTTTGGGTTAGGTCAATCCGTTCGCGAGATATGGGAGTTTGAAGCCAAGAAATGGTTGAGAAGGCAAAAAATTTTTCGCAATTCTGCTGCTCCAAACGCTTAACCAGAATGGGGTAGGGAAAAAATACACATACCGTTGTAATCGGGCGAGTTTCTACTTTTAGATGCAATAGGAATTTTTGGGTTAGGTCAATCCGTTCGCGAGATATGGGAGTTTGAAGCCAAGAAATGGTAGAGAAGGCAAAAAATTGTTCACAATTCTGCTGCTCCAAACGCTTAACCAGAATGGCCTAGGGAAAAAATACACATACCGCTGTAGTCGGGCGAGTGTCTACTTTCAGATGCAATAGGAATTTTTAGGTAAGGTCAATCCGTTCGCGAGATATGGGAGTTTGAAGCCAAGAAATGGTTGAGAAGGCAAAAAATTTTTCGCAATTCTGCTGCTCCAAACGCTTAACCAGAATGGTCTAGGGAAAAAATACACATACCGTTGTAATCGGGCGAGTTTCTACTTTCAGATGCAATAGGAATTTTTGGGTTAGGTCAATCCGTTCGCGAGATATGGGAGTTTGAATCCAAGAAATGGTAGAGAAGGCAAAAAATTGTTCACAATTCTGCTGCTCCAAACGCTTAACCAGAATGGCCTAGGGAAAAAATACACATACCTTTGTAATCGGGCGAGGTTCTACTTTCAGACGCAACAGGAATTTTTGGGTTAGGACAATCCGTTCGCGAGATATAGGAGTTTGAAGCCAAGAAATGGTTGAGAAGGCAAAAAATTTTTCGCAATTCTGCTGCTCCAAACGCTTAAACAGAATGGCCTAGGGAAAAAATACACATACCGTTGTAATCGGGCGAGTTTCTACTTTCAGTTACAATAGGAATTTTTGGGTTCGGTCTATCCGTTCGCGAGATATGGGACTTTGAACCTAAGAAATGGTTGACAAGACAACAAATTTTTCGCACTTCTGCTGCTCCAATCGCTTAACCAGAATGCCCTAGGGGAAAAATACACGTACCGTTGTAATCGGGCGAGTTTCTACTTTCACAAGCAACAGGAATTTTTGGGTTCGGTCAATCCGTTCGCGAGATATGGGAGTTTGAAGCCAAGAAATGGTTGAGAAGGCAAAAAATTTTTCGCAATTCTGCTGCTCCAAACGCTTAACCAGAATGGCCTAGGAAAAAAATACACATACCGTTGTAATCGGGCGAGTTTCTACTTTCAGATGCAATAGGAATTTTTGGGTTAGGTCAATCCGTTCGCGAGACATGGGAGTTTGAAGCTAAGAAATGGTTGAGAAGACAACAAATTTTTCGCAATTCTGCTGCTCCAAACGCTTAACCAGAATGGCCTAGGGAAAAAATACGCACACCCTTGTAATCGGGCGAGTTTCTACTGTCAGACGCAGAAGGAATTTTTTGGTTTGGTCAATCCGTTCGCGAGATATGGGACTTTGAATCTAAGAAATGGTTGAGGAGACAACAAATTTTTCGCATTTCTGCTGCTCCAAAAGCTTAACCAGAATGGGCTAGGGAAAAAATTCACATACCGTTGTAATTGGGCGAGTTTCTACTTTCAGACGCAACAGGAATTTTTGGGTTAGGACAATCCGTTCGCGAGATATGGGAGTTTGAAGCCAAGAAATGGTTGAGAAGGCAAAAAATTTTTCGCAATTCTGCTGCTCCAAACGCTTAAACAGAATGGCCTAGGGAAAAAATACACATACCGTTGTAATCGGGCGAGTTTCTACTTTCAGTTACAATAGGAATTTTTGGGTTCGGTCTATCCGTTCGCGAGATATGGGACTTTGAACCTAAGAAATGGTTGACAAGGCAACAAATTTTTCGCACTTCTGCTGCTCCAATCGCTTAACCAGAATGCACTAGGGGAAAAATACACGTACCGTTGTAATCGGGCGAGATTCTACTTTCACAAGCAACAGGAATTTTTGGGTTCGGTCAATCCGTTCGCGAGATATGGGAGTTTGAAGCCCAGAAATGGTTGAGAAGGCAAACAATTTTTCGCAATTCTGCTGCTCCAAACGCTTAACCAGAATGGCCTAGGGAAAAAATACGCACACCCTTGTAATCGGGCGAGTTTCTACTTTCAGACGCAGAAGGAATTTTTGGGTTTGGTCAATCCGTTCGCGAGATACGGGACTTTGAATCTAAGAAATGGTTGAGAAGACAACAAATTTTTCGCATTTCTGCTGCTCCAAACGCTTAACCAGAATGGGCTAGGGAAAAAATTCACATACCGTTGTAATTGGGCGAGTTTCTACTTTCAGACGCAACAGGAATTTTTCGGTTAGGACAATCCGTTCGCGAGATATGGGAGTTTGAAGCCAAGAAATGGTTGAGAAGGCAAAATATTTTTCGCAATTCTGCTGCTCCAAACGCTTAAACAGAATGGCCTAGGGAAAAAATACACATACCGTTGTAATCGGGCGAGTTTCTACTTTCACAAGCAACAGGAATTTTTGGGTTTGGTCAATCCGTTCGCGAGATATGGGAGTTTGAAGCCAAGAAATGGTTGAGAAGGCATAAAATTTTTCGCAATTCTGCTGATCCAGACGCTTAACCAGAATGGCCTAGGGAAAAAATACACCTACCGCTGTAGTCGGGCGAGTGTCTACTTTCAGATGCAATAGGAATTTTTGGGTTAGGTCAATCCGTTCGCGAGATATGGGAGTTTGAAGCCAAGAAATGGTTGAGAAGGCAACAAATTTTTCGCAATTCTGCTGCTCCAAACGCTTAACCAGAATGGGGTAGGGAAAAAATACACATACCGTTGTAATCGGGAGAGTTTCTACTTTCAGATGCAATAGGAATTTTTGGGTTAGTTCAATCCGTTCGAGAGATATGGGAGTTTGAAGCCAAGAAATGGTAGAGAAGGCAAAAAATTGTTCACAATTCTGCTGCTCCAAACGCTTAACCAGAATGGCCTACGGAAAAAATACACACACCGTTGTAATCGGGCGAGGTTCTACTTTCAGATGCAATAGGAATTTTTAGGTTAGGTCAATCCGTTCGCGAGATATGTGAGTTTGAAGCCAAGAAATGGTTGAGAAGGCAAAAAATTTTTCGCAATTCTGCTGCTTCAAACGCTTAACCAGAATGGCGTAGGGAAAAAATACACATACCGTTGTAATCGGGCGAGTTTCTACTTTCAGTTACAATAGGAATTTTTGGGTTCGGTCTATCCGTTCGCGAGATATGGGACTTTGAACCTAAGAAATGGTTGACAAGACAACAAATTTTTCGCAATTCTGCTGCTCCAATCGCTTAACCAGAATTGCCTAGGGGAAAAATACACATACCGTTGTAACCGGGCGAGTTTCTACTTTCAGATGCAATAGGAATTTTTGGGTTAGGTGAATCCGTTCGCGAGATATGGGAGTTTGAAGCCAAGAAATGGTTGAGAAGGCAAACAATTTTTCGCAATTCTGCTGCTCCAAACGCTTAACCAGAATGGCCTAGGGAAAAAATACGCACACCCTTGTAATCAGGCGAGTTTCTACTTTCAGACGCAGAAGGAATTTTTGGGTTTGGTCAATCCGTTCGCGAGATATGGGACTTTGAATCTAAGAAATGGTTGAGAAGACAACAAATTTTTCGCACTTCTGCTGCTCCAAACGCTTAACCAGAATGGGCTAGGGAAAGAATTCACATACCGTTGTAATTGGGCGAGTTTCTACTTTCAGACGCAACAGGAATTTTTGGGTTAGGACAATCCGTTCGCGAGATGTGGGAGTTTGAAGCCAAGAAATGGTTGAGAAGGCAAAAAATTTTTCGCAATTCTGCTGCTCCAAATGCTTAAACAGAATGGCCTAGGGAAAAAATACACATACCGTTGTAATCGGGCGAGTTTCTACTTTCAGTTACAATAGGAATTTTTGTGTTCGGTCTATCCGTTCGCGAGATATGGGACTTTGAACCTAAGAAATGGTTGACAAGACAACAAATTTTTCGCAATTCTGCTGCTCCAATCGCTTAACCAGAATGCCCTAGGGGAAAAATACACGTACCGTTGTAATCGGGCGAGTTTCTACTTTCACAAGCAACAGGAATTTTTGGGTTCGGTCAATCCGTTCGCGAGATATGGGAGTTTGAAGCCAAGAAATGGTTGAGAAGGCAAAAAATTTTTCGCAATTCTGCTGCTCCAAACGCTAAACCAGAATGGCCTAGGGAAAAAATACACATACCGTTGTAATCGGGCGTGTTTCTACTTTCAGATGCAATAGGAATTTTTGGGTTAGGTCATCCGTTCGCGAGATATGGGACTTTGAACCTAAGAAATGGTTGACAAGACAACAAATTTTTCGCACTTCTGCTGCTCCAATCGCTTAACCAGAATGCCCTAGGGGAAAAATACACGTACCGTTGTAATCGGGCGAGTTTCTACTTTCACAAGCAACAGGAATTTTTGGGTTCGGTCAATCCGTTCGCGAGATATGGGAGTTTGAAGCCAAGAAATGGTTGAGAAGGCAAAAAATTTTTCGCAATTCTGCTGCTCCAAACGCTAAACCAGAATGGCCTAGGGAAAAAATACACATACCGTTGTAATCGGGCGAGTTTCTACTTTCAGATGCAATAGGAATTTTTGGGTTAGGTCAATCCGTTCGCGAGATATGGGAGTTTGAAGCCAAGAAATGGTTGAGGAGGCAAAAAATTTTTCGCAATTCTGCTGATCCAAACGCTTAACCAGAATGGCCTAGGGAAAAAATACACGTACCGTTGTAATCGGGCGAGTTTCTACTTTCACAAGCAACAGGAATTTTTGGGTTTGGTCAATCCGTTCGCGAGATATCGGAGTTTGAAGCCAAGAAATGGTTGAGAAGGCATAAAATTTTTCGCAATTCTGCTGGTCCAAACGCTTAACCAGAATGGCCTAGGGAAAAAATACACATACCGCTGTAGTCGGGCGAGTGTCTACTTTCAGATGCAATAGGAATTTTTGGGTTAGGTCAATCCGTTCGCGAGATATGGGAGATTGAAGCCAAGAAATGGTTGAGAAGGCAAAAAATTTTTCGCAATTCTGCTGCTCCAAACGCTTAACCAGAATGGCCTAGGGAAAAAATACACATACCGTTGTAATCGGGCGAGTTTCTACTTTCAGATGCAATAGGAATTTTTGGGTTAGGTCAATCCGTTCGCGAGATATGGGAGTTTGAAGCCAAGAAATGGTTGAGGAGGCAAAAAATTTTTCGCAATTCTGCTGCTCCAAACGCTTAACCAGAATGCCCCAGGGAAAAAATACGCATACCGTTGTAATCGGGCGAGTTTCTACTTTCAGATGCAATAGGAATTTTTGGGTCTGGTCAATCCGTTCGCGAGATATGGGACTTTCAAGCTAAGAAATGGTTGACAAGACAACAAATTTTTCGCACTTCTGCTGCTCCAATCGCTTAACCAGAATGGCCCAGGGGAAAAATACACGTACCGTTGTAATCGGCCGAGGCTCTACTTTCAGACGCAATAGGAATTTTTCGGTTAAGTCAATCCGTTCGCGAGATATGGGAGTTTGAATCTAAGAAATGGTTGAGAAGGCAAAAAATTTTTCGCAATTCTGCTGCTCCGAACGCTTAACCAGAGTGGCGTAGGGAAAAAATACGCATACCGTTGTAATCGGGCGAGTTTCTACTTTCAGACGCAGCAGGAATTTTTGGGTTTGGTCAATCCGTTCGCGAGATATGGGACTTTGAAGCTAAGAAATGGTTGAGAAGACAACAAATTTTACGCAATTCTGCTGCTTCAAACGCTTAACCAGAATGGGCAAGGGAAAAAATACACATACCTTTGTAATCGGGAGAGTTTCTACTTTCACAAGCAACAGGAATTTTTGGGTTTGGTCAATCCGTTCGCGAGATATGGGAGTTTGAAGCCAAGAAATGGTTGAGAAGGCATAAAATTTTTCCGTATTCTGCTGATCCAAACGCTTAACCAGAATGGCCTAGGGGAAAAATACACGTACCGTTGTAATGGGGCGAGTTTCTACTTTCAAATGCAATAGGAATTTTTGGGTTAGGAAAATCCGTTCGCGAGATATGGGACTTTGAAGCTAAGAAATGGTTGAGAAGACCACAAATTTTTCGCAATTCTGATGCTCCAAGCGCTTAACCAGATTGGCCTAGGAGAAAAATACACGTACCGTTGTAACCGGGCGAGTTTCTACTTTCGGATGCAATAGGAATTTTTGGGTTAGGTCAATCCGTTCGCGAGATATGGGAGTTTGAAGCCAAGAAATGGTTGAGAAGGCAAAAAATTTTTCGCAATTCTGCTGCTCCAAACGCTTAAACAGAATGGCCTACGGAAAAAATACACATACCGTTGTAATCGGGCGAGTTTCTACTTTCAGATGCAATAGGAATTTTTGGGTTAGGTCAATCCGTTCGCGAGATATGGGAGTTTGAAGCCAAGAAATGGTTGAGGAGGCAAAAAATTTTTCGCAATTCTGCTGCTTCAAACGCTTAACCAGAATGCCCCAGGGAAAAAATACGCATACCGTTGTAATCGGGCGAGTTTCTACTGTCAGATGCAATAGGAATTTTTGGGTTTGGTCAATCCGTTCGCGAGATATGGGAGTTTGAAGCCAAGAAATGGTTGAGAAGGCATAAAATTTCTCGCAATTCTGCTGCTCCAAACGCTTAACCAGAATGGTCTAGGGAAAAAATACACATACCGTTGTAATCGGGCGAGTTTCTACTTTCAGATGCAATAGGAATTTTTGGGTTAGGTCAATCCGTTCGCGAGATATGGGAGTTTGAAGCCAAGAAATGGTAGAGAAGGCAAAAAATTGTTCACAATTCTGCTGCTCCAAACGCTTAACCAGAATGGCCTAGGGAAAAAATACACATACCGCTGTAGTCGGGCGAGTGTCTACTTTCAGATGCAATAGGAATTTTTGGGTTAGGTCTATCCGTTCGCGAGATATGGGACTTTGAACCTAAGAAATGGTTGACAAGACAACAAATTTTTCGCACTTCTGCTGCTCCAATCGCTTAACCAGAATCCCCTAGGGGAAAAATACACCTACCGTTGTAATCGGGCGAGATTCTACTTTCACAAGCAACAGGAATTTTTGGGTTCGGACAATCCGTTCGCGAGATATGGGAGTTTGAAGCCAAGAAATGGTTGAGAAGGCAAAAAATTTTTCGCAATTCTGCTTCTCCAAACGCTTAACCAGAATGGCCTAGGGAAAAAATACGCACACCCTTGTAATCGGGCGAGTTTCTACTTTCAGACGCAGAAGGAATTTTTGGGTTTGGTCAATCCGTTCGCGAGATATTGGACTTTGAATCTAAGAAATGGTTGAGAAGACAACAAATTTTTCGCATTTCTGCTGCTCCAAACGCTTAACCAGAATGGCCTAGGGAAAAAATACACATACCGTTGTAATCGGGCGAGTTTCTACTTTCAGATGCAATAGGAATTTTTGGGTTAGGTCAATCCGTTCGCGAGATATGGGAGTTTGAAGCCAAGAAATGGTAGCGAAGGCAAAAAATTGTTCACAATTCTGCTGCTCCAAACGCTTAACCAGAATGGCCTAGGGAAAAAATACACATACCGTTGTAACCGGGCGAGTTTCTACTTTCACAAGCAACAGGAATTTTTGGGTTCGGTCAATCCGTTCGCGAGATATGGGACTTTGAATCTAAGAAATGGTTGAGAAGACAACAAATTTTTCGCATTTCTGCTGCTCCAAACGCTTAACCAGAATGGGCTAGGGAAAAAATACACATACCTTTGTAATTTGGCGAGTTTCTACTTTCAGACGCAACAGGAATTTTTGGGTTAGGACAATCCGTTCGCGAGATATGGGAGTTTGAAGCCAAGAAATAGTTGAGAAGGCAAAAAATTTTTCGCAATTCTGCTGCTCCAAACGCTTAAACAGAATGGCCTAGGGAAAAAATACACATACCGTTGTAATCGGGCGAGTTTCTACTTTCACAAGCAACAGGAATTTTTGGGTTTGGTCAATCCGTTCGCGAGATATGGGAGTTTGAAGCCAAGAAATGGTTGAGAAGGCATAACATTTTTCGCAATTCTGCTGATCCAAACGCTTAACCAGAATGGCCTAGGGAAAAAATACACCTACCGCTGTAGTCGGGCGAGTGTCTACTTTCAGATGCAATAGGAATTTTTGGGTTAGGTCAATCCGTTCGCGAGATATGGGAGTTTGAAGCCAAGAAATGGTTGAGAAGGCAACAAATTTTTCGCAATTCTGCTGCTCCAAACGCTTAACCAGAATGGGGTAGGGAAAAAATACACATACCGTTGTAATCGGGAGAGTGTCTACTTTCACAAGCAACAGGAATTTTTGGGTTTGGTCAATCCGTTCGCGAGATATGGGAGTTTGAAGCCAAGAAATGGTTGAGAAGGCATAAAATTTTTCGCAATTCTGCTGATCCAAACGCTTAACCAGATTGGCCTAGGGAAAAAGTACACATACCGCTGTAGTCGGGCGAGTGTCTACTTTCAAATGCAATAGGAATTTTTGGGTTAGGTCAATCCGTTCGCGAGATATGGGAGTTTGAAGCCAAGAAATGGTTGAGAAGGCAAAAAATTTTTCGCAATTCTGCTGCTCCAAACGCTTAACCAGAATGGCCTAGGGAAAAAATACACATACCGTTGTAATCGGGCGAGTTTCTACTTTTAGATGCAATAGGAATTTTTGGGTTAGGTCAATCCGTTCGCGAGATATGGGAGTTTGAAGCCAAGAAATGGTAGAGAAGGCAAAAAATTGTTCACAATTCTGCTGCTCCAAACGCTTAACCAGAATGGCCTAGGGAAAAAATACACATACCGCTGTAGTCGGGCGAGTGTCTACTTTCAGATGCAATAGGAATTTTTAGGTAAGGTCAATCCGTTCGCGAGATATGGGAGTTTGAAGCCAAGAAATGGTTCAGAAGGCAAAAAATTTTTCGCAATTCTGCTGCTCCAAACGCTTAACCAGAATGGTCTAGGGAAAAAATACACATACCGTTGTAATCGGGCGAGTTTCTACTTTCAGATGCAATAGGAATTTTTGGGTTAGGTCAATCCGTTCGCGAGATATGGGAGTTTGAATCCAAGAAATGGTAGAGAAGGCAAAAAATTGTTCACAATTCTGATGCTCCAAACGCTTAACCAGAATGGCCTAGGGAAAAAATACACATACCTTTGTAATCGGGCGAGGTTCTACTTTCAGACGCAACAGGAATTTTTGGGTTAGGACAATCCGTTCGCGAGATATGGGAGTTTGAAGCCAAGAAATGGTTGAGAAGGCAAAAAATTTTTCGCAATTCTGCTGCTCCAAACGCTTAAACAGAATGGCCTAGGGAAAAAATACACATACCGTTGTAATCGGGCGAGTTTCTACTTTCAGTTACAATAGGAATTTTTGGGTTCGGTCTATCCGTTCGCGAGATATGGGACTTTGAACCTAAGAAATGGTTGACAAGACAACAAATTTTTCGCACTTCTGCTGCTCCAATCGCTTAACCAGAATGCCCTAGGGGAAAAATACACCTACCGTTGTAATCGGGCGAGATTCTACTTTCACAAGCAACAGGAATTTTTGGGTTCGGACAATCCGTTCGCGAGATATGGGAGTTTGAAGCCAAGAAATGGTTGAGAAGGCAAAAAATTTTTCGCAATTCTGCTTCTCCAAACGCTTAACCAGAATGGCCTAGGGAAAAAATACGCACACCCTTGTAATCGGGCGAGTTTCTACTTTCAGACGCAGAAGGAATTTTTGGGTTTGGTCAATCCGTTCGCGAGATATTGGACTTTGAATCTAAGAAATGGTTGAGAAGACAACAAATTTTTCGCATTTCTGCTGCTCCAAACGCTTAACCAGAATGGCCTAGGGAAAAAATACACATACCGTTGTAATCGGGCGAGTTTCTACTTTCAGATGCAATAGGAATTTTTGGGTTAGGTCAATCCGTTCGCGAGATATGGGAGTTTGAAGCCAAGAAATGGTAGCGAAGGCAAAAAATTGTTCACAATTCTGCTGCTCCAAACGCTTAACCAGAATGGCCTAGGGAAAAAATACGCACACCCTTGTAATCGGGCGAGTTTCTACTTTCAGACGCAGAAGGAATTTTTGGGTTTGGTCAATCCGTTCGCGAGATATTGGACTTTGAATCTAAGAAATGGTTGAGAAGACAACAAATTTTTCGCATTTCTGCTGCTCCAAACGCTTAACCAGAATGGCCTAGGGAAAAAATACACATACCGTTGTAATCGGGCGAGTTTCTACTTTCAGATGCAATAGGAATTTTTGGGTTAGGTCAATCCGTTCGCGAGATATGGGAGTTTGAAGCCAAGAAATGGTAGCGAAGGCAAAAAATTGTTCACAATTCTGCTGCTCCAAACGCTTAACCAGAATGGCCTAGGGAAAAAATACACATACCGTTGTAACCGGGCGAGTTTCTACTTTCACAAGCAACAGGAATTTTTGGGTTCGGTCAATCCGTTCGCGAGATATGGGACTTTGAATCTAAGAAATGGTTGAGAAGACAACAAATTTTTCGCATTTCTGCTGCTCCAAACGCTTAACCAGAATGGGCTAGGGCAAAAATACACATACCTTTGTAATTTGGCGAGTTTCTACTTTCAGACGCAACAGGAATTTTTGGGTTAGGACAATCCGTTCGCGAGATATGGGAGTTTGAAGCCAAGAAATAGTTGAGAAGGCAAAAAATTTTTCGCAATTCTGCTGCTCCAAACGCTTAAACAGAATGGCCTAGGGAAAAAATACACATACCGTTGTAATCGGGCGAGTTTCTACTTTCACAAGCAACAGGAATTTTTGGGTTTGGTCAATCCGTTCGCGAGATATGGGAGTTTGAAGCCAAGAAATGGTTGAGAAGGCATAACATTTTTCGCAATTCTGCTGATCCAAACGCTTAACCAGAATGGCCTAGGGAAAAAATACACCTACCGCTGTAGTCGGGCGAGTGTCTACTTTCAGATGCAATAGGAATTTTTGGGTTAGGTCAATCCGTTCGCGAGATATGGGAGTTTGAAGCCAAGAAATGGTTGAGAAGGCAACAAATTTTTCGCAATTCTGCTGCTCCAAACGCTTAACCAGAATGGGGTAGGGAAAAAATACACATACCGTTGTAATCGGGAGAGTGTCTACTTTCACAAGCAACAGGAATTTTTGGGTTTGGTCAATCCGTTCGCGAGATATGGGAGTTTGAAGCCAAGAAATGGTTGAGAAGGCATAAAATTTTTCGCAATTCTGCTGATCCAAACGCTTAACCAGATTGGCCTAGGGAAAAAGTACACATACCGCTGTAGTCGGGCGAGTGTCTACTTTCAAATGCAATAGGAATTTTTGGGTTAGGTCAATCCGTTCGCGAGATATGGGAGTTTGAAGCCAAGAAATGGTTGAGAAGGCAAAAAATTTTTCGCAATTCTGCTGCTCCAAACGCTTAACCAGAATGGCCTAGGGAAAAAATACACATACCGTTGTAATCGGGCGAGTTTCTACTTTTAGATGCAATAGGAATTTTTGGGTTAGGTCAATCCGTTCGCGAGATATGGGAGTTTGAAGCCAAGAAATGGTAGAGAAGGCAAAAAATTGTTCACAATTCTGCTGCTCCAAACGCTTAACCAGAATGGCCTAGGGAAAAAATACACATACCGCTGTAGTCGGGCGAGTGTCTACTTTCAGATGCAATAGGAATTTTTAGGTAAGGTCAATCCGTTCGCGAGATATGGGAGTTTGAAGCCAAGAAATGGTTCAGAAGGCAAAAAATTTTTCGCAATTCTGCTGCTCCAAACGCTTAACCAGAATGGTCTAGGGAAAAAATACACATACCGTTGTAATCGGGCGAGTTTCTACTTTCAGATGCAATAGGAATTTTTGGGTTAGGTCAATCCGTTCGCGAGATATGGGAGTTTGAATCCAAGAAATGGTAGAGAAGGCAAAAAATTGTTCACAATTCTGATGCTCCAAACGCTTAACCAGAATGGCCTAGGGAAAAAATACACATACCTTTGTAATCGGGCGAGGTTCTACTTTCAGACGCAACAGGAATTTTTGGGTTAGGACAATCCGTTCGCGAGATATGGGAGTTTGAAGCCAAGAAATGGTTGAGAAGGCAAAAAATTTTTCGCAATTCTGCTGCTCCAAACGCTTAAACAGAATGGCCTAGGGAAAAAATACACATACCGTTGTAATCGGGCGAGTTTCTACTTTCAGTTACAATAGGAATTTTTGGGTTCGGTCTATCCGTTCGCGAGATATGGGACTTTGAACCTAAGAAATGGTTGACAAGACAACAAATTTTTCGCACTTCTGCTGCTCCAATCGCTTAACCAGAATGCCCTAGGGGAAAAATATACGTACCGTTGTAATCGGGCGAGTTTCTACTTTCACAAGCAACAGGAATTTTTGGGTTCGGTCAATCCGTTCGCGAGATATGGGAGTTTGAAGCCAAGAAATGGTTGAGAAGGCAAAAAATTTTTCGCAATTCTGCTGCTCCAAACGCTTAACCAGAATGGCCTAGGGAAAAAATACGCACACCCTTGTAATCGGGCGAGTTTCTACTTTCAGACGCAGAAGGAATTTTTGGGTTTGGTCAATCCGTTCGCGAGATATGGGACTTTGAATCTAAGAAATGGTTGAGGAGACAACAAATTTTTCGCATTTCTGCTGCTCCAAAAGCTTAACCAGAATGGGCTAGGGACAAAAAAAATTCACATACCGTTGTAATTGGGCGAGTTTCTACTTTCAGACGCAACAGGAATTTTTGGGTTAGGACAATCCGTTCGCGAGATATGGGAGTTTGAAGCCAAGAAATGGTTGAGAAGGCAAAAAATTTTTCGCAATTCTGCTGCTCCAAACGCTTAAACAGAATGGCCTAGGGAAAAAATACACATACCGTTGTAATCGGGCGAGTTTCTACTTTCACAAGCAACAGGAATTTTTGGGTTTTGTCAATCCGTTCGCGAGATATGGGAGTTTGAAGCCAAGAAATGGTTGAGAAGGCATAAAATTTTTCGCAATTCTGCTGATCAAAACGCTTAACCGAATGGCCTAGGGAAAAAATACACCTACCGCTGTAGTCGGGCGAGTGTCTACTTTCAGATGCAATAGGAATTTTTGGGTTAGGTCAATCCGTTCGCGAGATATGGGAGTTTGAAGCCAAGAAATGGTTGAGAAGGCAACAAATTTTTCGCAATTCTGCTGCTCCAAACGCTTAAACAGAATGGCCTACGGAAAAAATACACATACCGTTGTAATCGGGCGAGTTTCTACTTTCAGATGCAATAGGAATTTTTGGGTTAGGTCAATCCGTTCGCGAGATATGGGAGTTTGAAGCCAAGAAATGGTTGAGGAGGCAAAAAATTTTTCGCAATTCTGCTGCTTCAAACGCTTAACCAGAATGCCCCAGGGAAAAAATACGCATACCGTTGTAATCGGGCGAGTTTCTACTTTCAGACGCAGCAGGAATTTTTGGGTTTGGTCAATCCGTTCGCGAGATATGGGACTTTGAAGCTAAGAAATGGTTGAGAAGACAACAAATTTTACGCAATTCTGCTGCTTCAAACGCTTAACCAGAATGGGCAAGGGAAAAAATACACATACCTTTGTAATCGGGAGAGTTTCTACTTTCACAAGCAACAGGAATTTTTGGGTTTGGTCAATCCGTTCGCGAGATATGGGAGTTTGAAGCCAAGAAATGGTTGAGAAGGCATAACATTTTTCGCAATTCTGCTGATCCAAACGCTTAACCAGAATGGCCTAGGGAAAAAATACACCTACCGCTGTAGTCGGGCGAGTGTCTACTTTCAGATGCAATAGGAATTTTTGGGTTAGGTCAATCCGTTCGCGAGATATGGGAGTTTGAAGCCAAGAAATGGTTGAGAAGGCAACAAATTTTTCGCAATTCTGCTGCTCCAAACGCTTAACCAGAATGGGGTAGGGAAAAAATACACATACCGTTGTAATCGGGAGAGTGTCTACTTTCACAAGCAACAGGAATTTTTGGGTTTGGTCAATCCGTTCGCGAGATATGGGAGTTTGAAGCCAAGAAATGGTTGAGAAGGCATAAAATTTTTCGCAATTCTGCTGATCCAAACGCTTAACCAGATTGGCCTAGGGAAAAAGTACACATACCGCTGTAGTCGGGCGAGTGTCTACTTTCAAATGCAATAGGAATTTTTGGGTTAGGTCAATCCGTTCGCGAGATATGGGAGTTTGAAGCCAAGAAATGGTTGAGAAGGCAAAAAATTTTTCGCAATTCTGCTGCTCCAAACGCTTAACCAGAATGGCCTAGGGAAAAAATACACATACCGTTGTAATCGGGCGAGTTTCTACTTTTAGATGCAATAGGAATTTTTGGGTTAGGTCAATCCGTTCGCGAGATATGGGAGTTTGAAGCCAAGAAATGGTAGAGAAGGCAAAAAATTGTTCACAATTCTGCTGCTCCAAACGCTTAACCAGAATGGCCTAGGGAAAAAATACACATACCGCTGTAGTCGGGCGAGTGTCTACTTTCAGATGCAATAGGAATTTTTAGGTAAGGTCAATCCGTTCGCGAGATATGGGAGTTTGAAGCCAAGAAATGGTTCAGAAGGCAAAAAATTTTTCGCAATTCTGCTGCTCGAAACGCTTAACCAGAATGGTCTAGGGAAAAAATACACATACCGTTGTAATCGGGCGAGTTTCTACTTTCAGATGCAATAGGAATTTTTGGGTTAGGTCAATCCGTTCGCGAGATATGGGAGTTTGAATCCAAGAAATGGTAGAGAAGGCAAAAAATTGTTCACAATTCTGCTGCTCCAAACGCTTAACCAGAATGGCCTAGGGAAAAAATACACATACCTTTGTAATCGGGCGAGGTTCTACTTTCAGACGCAACAGGAATTTTTGGGTTAGGACAATCCGTTCGCGAGATATGGGAGTTTGAAGCCAAGAAATGGTTGAGAAGGCAAAAAATTTTTCGCAATTCTGCTGCTCCAAACGCTTAAACAGAATGGCCTAGGGAAAAAATACACATACCGTTGTAATGGGGCGAGTTTCTACTTTCAGTTACAATAGGAATTTTTGGGTTCGGTCTATCCGTTCGCGAGATATGGGACTTTGAACCTAAGAAATGGTTGACAAGACAACAAATTTTTCGCACTTCTGCTGCTCCAATCGCTTAACCAGAATGCCCTAGGGGAAAAATATACGTACCGTTGTAATCGGGCGAGTTTCTACTTTCACAAGCAACAGGAATTTTTGGGTTCGGTCAATCCGTTCGCGAGATATGGGAGTTTGAAGCCAAGAAATGGTTGAGAAGGCAAAAAATTTTTCGCAATTCTGCTGCTCCAAACGCTTAACCAGAATGGCCTAGGGAAAAAATACGCACACCCTTGTAATCGGGCGAGTTTCTACTTTCAGACGCAGAAGGAATTTTTGGGTTTGGTCAATCCGTTCGCGAGATATGGGACTTTGAATCTAAGAAATGGTTGAGGAGACAACAAATTTTTCGCATTTCTGCTGCTCCAAAAGCTTAACCAGGATGGGCTAGGGACAAAAAAAATTCACATACCGTTGTAATTGGGCGAGTTTCTACTTTCAGACGCAACAGGAATTTTTGGGTTAGGACAATCCGTTCGCGAGATATGGGAGTTTGAAGCCAAGAAATGGTTGAGAAGGCAAAAAATTTTTCGCAATTCTGCTGCTCCAAACGCTTAAGCAGAATGGCCTAGGGAAAAAATACACATACCGTTGTAATCGGGCGAGTTTCTACTTTCACAAGCAACAGGAATTTTTGGGTTTTGTCAATCCGTTCGCGAGATATGGGAGTTTGAAGCCAAGAAATGGTTGAGAAGGCATAAAATTTCTCGCAATTCTGCTGCTCCAAACGCTTAACCGAATGGCCTAGGGAAAAAATACACCTACCGCTGTAGTCGGGCGAGTGTCTACTTTCAGATGCAATAGGAATTTTTGGGTTAGGTCAATCCGTTCGCGAGATATGGGAGTTTGAAGCCAAGAAATGGTTGAGAAGGCAACAAATTTTTCGCAATTCTGCTGCTCCAAACGCTTAAACAGAATGGCCTACGGAAAAAATACACATACCGTTGTAATCGGGCGAGTTTCTACTTTCAGATGCAATAGGAATTTTTGGGTTAGGTCAATCCGTTCGCGAGATATGGGAGTTTGAAGCCAAGAAATGGTTGAGGAGGCAAAAAATTTTTCGCAATTCTGCTGCTTCAAACGCTTAACCAGAATGCCCCAGGGAAAAAATACGCATACCGTTGTAATCGGGCGAGTTTCTACTTTCAGACGCAGCAGGAATTTTTGGGTTTGGTCAATCCGTTCGCGAGATATGGGACTTTGAAGCTAAGAAATGGTTGAGAAGACAACAAATTTTACGCAATTCTGCTGCTTCAAACGCTTAACCAGAATGGGCAAGGGAAAAAATACACATACCTTTGTAATCGGGAGAGTTTCTACTTTCACAAGCAACAGGAATTTTTGGGTTTGGTCAATCCGTTCGCGAGATATGGGAGTTTGAAGCTGAGAAATGGTTGAGAAGACCACAAATTTTTCGCAATTCTGATGCTCCAAGCGCTTAACCAGATTGGCCTAGGGGAAAAATACACGTACCGTTGTAACCGGGCGAGTTTCTACTTTCAGATGCAATAGGAATTTTTGGGTTAGGTCAATCCGTTCGCGAGATATGGGAGTTTGAAGCCAAGAAATGGTTGAGAAGGCAAAAAATTTTTCGCAATTCTGCTGCTCCAAACGCTTAAACAGAATGGCCTACGGAAAAAATACACATACCGTTGTAATCGGGCGAGTTTCTACTTTCAGATGCAATAGGAATTTTTGGGTTAGGTCAATCCGTTCGCGAGATATGGGAGTTTGAAGCCAAGAAATAGTTGAGAAGGCAAAAAATTTTTCGCAATTCTGCTGCTCCAAACGCTTAAACAGAATGGCCTAGGGAAAAAATACACATACCGTTGTAATCGGGCGAGTTTCTACTTTCACAAGCAACAGGAATTTTTGGGTTTGGTCAATCCGTTCGCGAGATATGGGAGTTTGAAGCCAAGAAATGGTTGAGAAGGCATAACATTTTTCGCAATTCTGCTGCTCCAAACGCTTAAACAGAATGGCCTAGGGAAAAAATACACATACCGCTGTAGTCGGGCGAGTGTCTACTTTCAAATGCAATAGGAATTTTTGGGTTAGGTCAATCCGTTCGCGAGATATGGGAGTTTGAAGCCAAGAAATGGTTGAGAAGGCAAAAAATTTTTCGCAATTCTGCTGCTCCAAACGCTTAACCAGAATGGGCTAGGGAAAAAATACACATACCTTTGTAATTTGGCGAGTTTCTACTTTCAGACGCAACAGGAATTTTTGGGTTAGGACAATCCGTTCGCGAGATATGGGAGTTTGAAGCCAAGAAATAGTTGAGAAGGCAAAAAATTTTTCGCAATTCTGCTGCTCCAAACGCTTAAACAGAATGGCCTAGGGGAAAAATACACATACCGTTGTAATCGGGCGAGTTTCTACTTTCACAAGCAACAGGAATTTTTGGGTTTGGTCAATCCGTTCGCGAGATATGGGAGTTTGAAGCCAAGAAATGGTTGAGAAGGCATAACATTTTTCGCAATTCTGCTGATCCAAACGCTTAACCAGAATGGCCTAGGGAAAAAATACACCTACCGCTGTAGTCGAGCGAGTGTCTACTTTCAGATGCAATAGGAATTTTTGGGTTAGGTCAATCCGTTCGCGAGATATGGGAGTTTGAAGCCAAGAAATGGTTGAGAAGGCAACAAATTTTTCGCAATTCTGCTGCTCCAAACGCTTAAGCAGAATGGGGTAGGGAAAAAATACACATACCGTTGTAATCGGGAGAGTGTCTACTTTCACAAGCAACAGGAATTTTTGGGTCTGGTCAATCCGTTCGCGAGATATGGGAGTTTGAAGCCAAGAAAAGGTTGAGAAGGCATAAAATTTTTCGCAATTCTGCTGATCCAAACGCTTAACCAGAATGGCCTAGGGAAAAAATACACATACCGCTGTAGTCGGGCGAGTGTCTACTTTCAAATGCAATAGGAATTTTTGGGTTAGGTCAATCCGTTCGCGAGATATGGGAGTTTGAAGCCAAGAAATGGTTGAGAAGGCAAAAAATTTTTCGCAATTCTGCTGCTCCAAACGCTTAACCAGAATGGCCTAGGGAAAAAATACACATACCGTTGTAATCGGGCGAGTTTCTACTTTTAGATGCAATAGGAATTTTTGGGTTAGGTCAATCCGTTCGCGAGATATGGGAGTTTGAAGCCAAGAAATGGTAGAGAAGGCAAAAAATTGTTCACAATTCTGCTGCTCCAAACGCTTAACCAGAATGGCCTAGGGAAAAAATACACATACCGCTGTAGTCGGGCGAGTGTCTACTTTCAGATGCAATAGGAATTTTTAGGTAAGGTCAATCCGTTCGCGAGATATGGGAGTTTGAAGCCAAGAAATGGTTGAGAAGGCAAAAAATTTTTCGCAATTCTGCTGCTCCAAACGCTTAACCAGAATGGTCTAGGGAAAAAATACACATACCGTTGTAATCGGGCGAGTTTCTACTTTCAGATGCAATAGGAATTTTTGGGTTAGGTCAATCCGTTCGCGAGATATGGGAGTTTGAATCCAAGAAATGGTAGAGAAGGCAAAAAATTGTTCACAATTCTGCTGCTCCAAACGCTTAACCAGAATGGCCTAGGGAAAAAATACACATACCTTTGTAATCGGGCGAGGTTCTACTTTCAGACGCAACAGGAATTTTTGGGTTAGGACAATCCGTTCGCGAGATATGGGAGTTTGAAGCCAAGAAATGGTTGAGAAGGCAAAAAATTTTTCGCAATTCTGCTGCTCCAAACGCTTAAACAGAATGGCCTAGGGAAAAAATACACATACCGTTGTAATCGGGCGAGTTTCTACTTTCAGTTACAATAGGAATTTTTGGGTTCGGTCTATCCGTTCGCGAGATATGGGACTTTGAACCTAAGAAATGGTTGACAAGACAACAAATTTTTCGCACTTCTGCTGCTCCAATCGCTTAACCAGAATGCCCTAGGGGAAAAATATACGTACCGTTGTAATCGGGCGAGTTTCTACTTTCACAAGCAACAGGAATTTTTGGGTTCGGTCAATCCGTTCGCGAGATATGGGAGTTTGAAGCCAAGAAATGGTTGAGAAGGCAAAAAATTTTTCGCAATTCTGCTGCTCCAAACGCTTAACCAGAATGGCCTAGGAAAAAAATACACATACCGTTGTTATCGGGCGAGTTTCTACTTTCAGATGCAATAGGAATTTTTGGGTTAGGTCAATCCGTTCGCGCGACATGGGAGTTTGAAGCTAAGAAATGGTTGAGAAGACAACAAATTTTTCGCAATTCTGCTGCTCCAAACGCTTAACCAGAATGGCCTAGGGAAAAAATACGCACACCCTTGTAATCGGGCGAGTTTCTACTTTCAGACGCAGAAGGAATTTTTGGGTTTGGTCAATCCGTTCGCGAGATATGGGACTTTGAATCTAAGAAATGGTTGAGGAGACAACAAATTTTTCGCATTTCTGCTGCTCCAAAAGCTTAACCAGAATGGGCTAGGGAAAGAATTCACATACCGTTGTAATCGGGCGTGTTTCTACTTTCAGTTACAATAGGAATTTTTGGGTCTGGTCAATCCGTTCGCGAGATATGGGACTTTGAAGCTAAGAAATGGTTGACAAGACAACAAATTTTTCGCACTTCTGCTGCTCCAATCGCTTAACCAGAATTGCCTAGGGGAAAAATACACATACCGTTGTAACCGGGCGAGTTTCTACTTTCAGATGCAATAGGAATTTTTGGGTTAGGTCAATCCGTTCGCGAGATATGGGAGTTTGAAGCCAAGAAATGGTTGAGAAGTCAAAAAATTTTTCGCAATTCTGCTGCTCCAAACGCTTAAACAGAATGGCCTAGGGAAAAAATACACATACCGTTGTAATCGGGCGAGTTTCTACTTTCAGTTACAATAGGAATTTTTGGGTTCGGTCTATCCGTTCGCGAGATATGGGACTTTGAACCTAAGAAATGGTTGACAAGACAACAAATTTTTCGCAATTCTGCTGCTCCAAACGCTTAACCAGAATGGCCTGGGGAAAAAATACGCACACCCTTGTAATCAGGCGAGTTTCTACTTTCAGACGCAGAAGGAATTTTTGGGTTTGGTCAATCCGTTCGCGAGATATGGGACTTTGAATCTAAGAAATGGTTGAGAAGACAACAAATTTTTCGCACTTCTGCTGCTCCAAACGCTTAACCAGAATGGGCTAGGGAAAGAATTCACATACCGTTGTAATTGGGCGAGTTTCTACTTTCAGACGCAACAGGAATTTTTGGGTTAGGACAATCCGTTCGCGAGATATGGGAGTTTGAAGCCAAGAAATGGTTGAGAAGGCAAAAAATTTTTCGCAATTCTGCTGCTCCAAATGCTTAAACAGAATGGCCTAGGGAAAAAATACACATACCGTTGTAATCGGGCGAGTTTCTACTTTCAGTTACAATAGGAATTTTTGTGTTCGGTCTATCAGTTCGCGAGATATGGGACTTTGAACCTAAGAAATGGTTGACAAGACAACAAATTTTTCGCACTTCTGCTGCTCCAATCGCTTAACCAGAATGCCCTAGGGGAAAAATACACGTACCGTTGTAATCGGGCGAGTTTCTACTTTCACAAGCAACAGGAATTTTTGGGTTCGGTCAATCCGTTCGCGAGATATGGGAGTTTGAAGCCAAGAAATGGTTGAGAAGGCAAAAAATTTTTCGCAATTCTGCTGCTCCAAACGCTAAACCAGAATGGCCTAGGGAAAAAATACGCATACCGTTGTAATCGGGCGAGTTTCTACTTTCAGATGCAATAGGAATTTTTCGGTTAGGTCAATCCGTTCGCGAGATATGGGAGTTTGAAGCCAAGAAATGGTTGAGAAGGTAACAAATTTTTCGCAATTCTGCTGCTCCAAACGCTTAACCAGAATGGGGTAGGGAAAAAATACACATACCGTTGTAATCGGCAGAGTGTCTACTTTCACAAGCAACAGGAATTTTTGGGTTTCGTCAATCCGTTCGCGAGATATGGGAGTTTGAAGCCAAGAAATGGTTGAGAAGGCATAAAATTTTTCGCAATTCTGCTGATCCAAACGCTTAACCAGAATGGCCTAGGGAAAAAATACACATACCGCTGTAGTCGGGCGAGTGTCTACTTTCAGATGCAATAGGAATTTTTGGGTTAGGTCAATCCGTTCGCGAGATATGGGAGTTTGAAGCCAAGAAATGTTTGAGAAGGCAAAAAATTTTTCGCAATTCTGCTGCTCCAAACGCTTAACCAGAATGGTCTAGCGAAAAAATACACATACCTTTGTAATCGGGCGAGTTTCTACTTTCAGATGCAATAGGAATTTTTGGGTCTGGTCAATCCGTTCGCGAGATATGGGACTTTGAAGCTAAGAAATGGTTGACAAGACAACAAATTTTTCGCACTTCTGCTGCTCCAATCGCTTAACCAGAATTGCCTAGGGGAAAAATACACATACCGTTGTAACCGGGCGAGTTTCTACTTTCACAAGCAACAGGAATTTTTGGGTTTGGTCAATCCGTTCGCGAGATATGGGAGTTTGAAGCCAAGAAATGGTTGAGAAGGCAAAAAATTTTTCGCAATTCTGCTGCTCCAAACGCTTAAACAGAATGGCCTAGGGAAAAAATACACATACCGTTGTAATCGGGCGAGTTTCTACTTTCAGTTACAATAGGAATTTTTGTGTTCGGTCTATCCGTTCGCGAGATATGGGACTTTGAACCTAAGAAATGGTTGACAAGACAACAAATTTTTCGCACTTCTGCTGCTCCAATCGCTTAACCAGAATGCCCTAGGGGAAAAATACACGTACCGTTGTAATCGGGCGAGTTTCTACTTTCACAAGCAACAGGAATTTTTGGGTTCGGTCAATCCGTTCGCGAGATATGGGAGTTTGAAGCCAAGAAATGGTTGAGAAGGCAAAAAATTTTTCGCAATTCTGCTGCTCCAAATGCTTAAACAGAATGGCCTAGGGAAAAAATACACATACCGTTGTAATCGGGCGAGTTTCTACTTTCAGTTACAATAGGAATTTTTGTGTTCGGTCTATCAGTTCGCGAGATATGGGACTTTGAACCTAAGAAATGGTTGACAAGACAACAAATTTTTCGCACTTCTGCTGCTCCAATCGCTTAACCAGAATGCCCTAGGGGAAAAATACACGTACCGTTGTAATCGGGCGAGTTTCTACTTTCACAAGCAACAGGAATTTTTGGGTTCGGTCAATCCGTTCGCGAGATATGGGAGTTTGAAGCCAAGAAATGGTTGAGAAGGCAAAAAATTTTTCGCAATTCTGCTAATCCAAACGCTAAACCAGAATGGCCTAGGGAAAAAATACGCATACCGTTGTAATCGGGCGAGTTTCTACTTTCAGATGCAATAGGAAATTTTCGGTTAGGTCAATCCGTTCGCGAGATATGGGAGTTTGAAGCCAAGAAATGGTTGAGAAGGCAACAAATTTTTCGCAATTCTGCTGCTCCAAACGCTTAACCAGAATGGGGTAGGGAAAAAATACACATACCGTTGTAATCGGCAGAGTGTCTACTTTCACAAGCAACAGGAATTTTTGGGTTTCGTCAATCCGTTCGCGAGATATGGGAGTTTGAAGCCAAGAAATGGTTGAGAAGGCATAAAATTTTTCGCAATTCTGCTGATCCAAACGCTTAACCAGAATGGCCTAGGGAAAAAATACACATACCGCTGTAGTCGGGCGAGTGTCTACTTTCAGATGCAATAGGAATTTTTGGGTTAGGTCAATCCGTTCGCGAGATATGGGAGTTTGAAGCCAAGAAATGTTTGAGAAGGCAAAAAATTTTTCGCAATTCTGCTGCTCCAAACGCTTAACCAGAATGGTCTAGGGAAAAAATACACATACCTTTGTAATCGGGCGAGTTTCTACTTTCAGATGCAATAGGAATTTTTGGGTCTGGTCAATCCGTTCGCGAGATATGGGACTTTGAAGCTAAGAAATGGTTGACAAGACAACAAATTTTTCGCACTTCTGCTGCTCCAATCGCTTAACCAGAATTGCCTAGGGGAAAAATACACATACCGTTGTAACCGGGCGAGTTTCTACTTTCACAAGCAACAGGAATTTTTGGGTTTGGTCAATCCGTTCGCGAGATATGGGAGTTTGAAGCCAAGAAATGGTTGAGAAGGCAAAAAATTTTTCGCAATTCTGCTGCTCCAAACGCTTAAACAGAATGGCCTAGGGAAAAAATACACATACCGTTGTAATCGGGCGAGTTTCTACTTTCAGTTACAATAGGAATTTTTGTGTTCGGTCTATCCGTTCGCGAGATATGGGACTTTGAACCTAAGAAATGGTTGACAAGACAACAAATTTTTCGCACTTCTGCTGCTCCAAACGCTTAACCAGAATGGGCTAGGGAAAGAATTCACATACCGTTGTAATTGGGCGAGTTTCTACTTTCAGACGCAACAGGAATTTTTGGGTTAGGACAATCCGTTCGCGAGATATGGGAGTTTGAAGCCAAGAAATGGTTGAGAAGGCAAAAAATTTTTCGCAATTCTGCTGCTCCAAATGCTTAAACAGAATGGCCTAGGGAAAAAATACACATACCGTTGTAATCGGGCGAGTTTCTACTTTCAGTTACAATAGGAATTTTTGTGTTCGGTCTATCCGTTCGCGAGATATGGGACTTTGAACCTAAGAAATGGTTGACATATGGGACTTTGAACCTAAGAAATGGTTGACAAGACAACAAATTTTTCGCACTTCTGCTGCTCCAATCGCTTAACCAGAATGCCCTAGGGGAAAAATACACGTACCGTTGTAATCGGGCGAGTTTCTACTTTCACAAGCAACAGGAATTTTTGGGTTCGGTCAATCCGTTCGCGAGATATGGGAGTTTGAAGCCAAGAAATGGTTGAGAAGGCAAAAAATTTTTCGCAATTCTGCTGCTCCAAACGCTAAACCAGAATGGCCTAGGGAAAAAATACACATACCGTTGTAATCGGGCGAGTTTCTACTTTCAGATGCAATAGGAATTTTTGGGTTAGGTCTATCCGTTCGCGAGATATGGGAGTTTGAAGCCAAGAAATGGTTGAGGAGGCAAAAAATTTTTCGCAATTCTGCTGATCCAAACGCTTAACCAGAATGGCCTAGGGAAAAAATACACGTACCGTTGTAATCGGGCGAGTTTCTACTTTCACAAGCAACAGGAATTTTTGGGTTTGGTCAATCCGTTCGCGAGATATCGGAGTTTGAAGCCAGGAAATGGTTGAGAAGGCATAAAATTTTTCGCAATTCTGCTGGTCCAAACGCTTAACCAGAATGGCCTAGGGAAAAAATACACATACCGCTGTAGTCGGGCGAGTGTCTACTTTCAGATGCAATAGGAATTTTTGGGTTAGGTCAATCCGTTCGCGAGATATGGGAGATTGAAGCCAAGAAATGGTTGAGAAGGCAAAAAATTTTTCGCAATTCTGCTGCTCCAAACGCTTAACCAGAATGGCCTAGGGAAAAAATACACATACCGTTGTAATCGGGCGAGTTTCTACTTTCAGATGCAATAGGAATTTTTGGGTTAGGTCAATCCGTTCGCGAGATATGGGAGTTTGAAGCCAAGAAATGGTTGAGGAGGCAAAAAATTTTTCGCAATTCTGCTGCTCCAAACGCTTAACCAGAATGCCCCAGGGAAAAAATACGCATACCGTTGTAATCGGGCGAGTTTCTACTTTCAGATGCAATAGGAATTTTTTGGTTAGGTCAATCCGTTCGCGAGATATGGGAGTTTGAAGCCAAGAAATGGTTGAGGAGGCAAAAAATTTTTCGCAATTCTGCTGATCCAAACGCTTAACCAGAATGGCCTAGGGAAAAAATACACATACCGTTGTAATCGGGCGAGTTTCTACTTTCAGTTACAATAGGAATTTTTGTGTTCGGTCTATCCGTTCGCGAGATATGGGACTTTGAACCTAAGAAATGGTTGACAAGACAACAAATTTTTCGCACTTCTGCTGCTCCAATCGCTTAACCAGAATGCCCTAGGGGAAAAATACACGTACCGTTGTAATCGGGCGAGTTTCTACTTTCACAAGCAACAGGAATTTTTGGGTTCGGTCAATCCGTTCGCGAGATATGGGAGTTTGAAGCCAAGAAATGGTTGAGAAGGCAAAAAATTTTTCGCAATTCTGCTGCTCCAAACGCTAAACCAGAATGGCCTAGGGAAAAAATACACATACCGTTGTAATCGGGCGAGTTTCTACTTTCAGATGCAATAGGAATTTTTGGGTTAGGTCTATCCGTTCGCGAGATATGGGAGTTTGAAGCCAAGAAATGGTTGAGGAGGCAAAAAATTTTTCGCAATTCTGCTGATCCAAACGCTTAACCAGAATGGCCTAGGGAAAAAATACACGTACCGTTGTAATCGGGCGAGTTTCTACTTTCACAAGCAACAGGAATTTTTGGGTTTGGTCAATCCGTTCGCGAGATATCGGAGTTTGAAGCCAAGAAATGGTTGAGAAGGCATAAAATTTTTCGCAATTCTGCTGGTCCAAACGCTTAACCAGAATGGCCTAGGGAAAAAATACACATACCGCTGTAGTCGGGCGAGTGTCTACTTTCAGATGCAATAGGAATTTTT
The DNA here is from genome assembly GCF_051014685.1 of Ptiloglossa arizonensis. NCBI lineage: Eukaryota > Metazoa > Arthropoda > Insecta > Hymenoptera > Colletidae > Ptiloglossa > Ptiloglossa arizonensis. Next base: position 76,000 of record NW_027479021.1, read on the forward strand.
GGGTTAGGTCAATCCGTTCGCGAGATATGGGAGATTGAAGCCAAGAAATGGTTGAGAAGGCAAAAAATTTTTCGCAATTCTGCTGCTCCAAACGCTTAACCAGAATGGCCTAGGGAAAAAATACACATACCGTTGTAATCGGGCGAGTTTCTACTTTCAGATGCAATAGGAATTTTTGGGTTAGGTCAATCCGTTCGCGAGATATGGGAGTTTGAAGCCAAGAAATGGTTGAGGAGGCAAAAAATTTTTCGCAATTCTGCTGCTCCAAACGCTTAACCAGAATTGCCTAGGGAAAAAATACACATGTCGTTGTAATCGGGCGAGTTTCTACTTTCAGTTACAATAGGGATTTTTGGGTCTGGTCAATCCGTTCGCGAGATATGGGACTTTCAAGCTAAGAAATGGTTGACAAGACAAAAAATTTTTCGCACTTCTGCTGCTCCAATCGCTTAACCAGAATGGCCCAGGGGAAAAATACACGTACCGTTGTAATCGGCCGAGGCTCTACTTTCAGACGCAATAGGAATTTTTCGGTTAAGTCAATCCGTTCGCGAGATATGGGAGTTTGAAGCTAAGAAATGGTTGAGAAGGCAAAAAATTTTTCGCAATTCTGCTGCTCCGAACGCTTAACCAGAGTGGCGTAGGGAAAAAATACGCATACCGTTGTAATCGGGCGAGTTTCTACTTTCAGACGCAGCAGGAATTTTTGGGTTTGGTCAATCCGTTCGCGAGATATGGGACTTTGAAGCTAAGAAATGGTTGAGAAGACAACAAATTTTACGCAATTCTGCTGCTTCAAACGCTTAACCAGAATGGGCAAGGGAAAAAATACACATACCTTTGTAATCGGGAGAGTCTCTACTTTCACAAGCAACAGGAATTTTTGGGTTTGGTCAATCCGTTCGCGAGATATGGGAGTTTGAAGCCAAGAAATGGTTGAGAAGGCATAAAATTTTTCCGTATTCTGCTGATCCAAACGCTTAACCAGAATGGCCTAGGGGAAAAATACACGTACCGTTGTAATGGGGCGAGTTTCTACTTTCAAATGCAATAGGAATTTTTGGGTTAGGACAATCCGTTCGCGAGATATGGGACTTTGAAGCTAAGAAATGGTTGAGAAGACCACAAATTTTTCGCAATTCTGATGCTCCAAGCGCTTAACCAGATTGGCCTAGGGGAAAAATACACGTACCGTTGTAACCGGGCGAGTTTCTACTTTCAGATGCAATAGGAATTTTTGGGTTAGGTCAATCCGTTCGCGAGATATGGGAGTTTGAAGCCAAGAAATGTTTGAGAAGGCAAAAAATTTTTCGCAATTCTGCTGCTCCAAACGCTTAAACAGAATGGCCTACGGAAAAAATACACATACCGTTGTAATCGGGCGAGTTTCTACTTTCAGATGCAATAGGAATTCTTGGGTTAGGTCAATCCGTTCGCGAGATATGGGAGTTTGAAGCCAAGAAATGGTTGAGGAGGCAAAAAATTTTTCGCAATTCTGCTGCTTCAAACGCTTAACCAGAATGCCCCAGGGAAAAAATACGCATACCGTTGTAATCGGGCGAGTTTCTACTTTCAGATGCAATAGGAATTTTTGGGTTAGGTCAATCCGTTCGCGAGATATGGGAGTTTGAAGCCAAGAAATGGTAGAGAAGGCAAAAATTTTTTCGCAATTCTGCTGCTCCAAACGCTTAACCAGAATGGCCTAGGGAAAAAATACACATGCCGTTATAATCGGGCGAGTTTCTACTTTCAGTTGCAATAGGAATTTTTGGGTTCGGTCAATCCGTTCGCGAGATATGGGACTTTGAAGCTAAGAAATGGTTGACAAGACAACAAATTTTTCGCATTTCTGCTGCTCCAATCGCTTAACCAGAATGCCCTAGGGGAAAAATACACGTACCGTTGTAATCGGGCGAGTTTCTACTTTCACAAGCAACAGGAATTTTTGGGTTTGGTCAATCCGTTCGCGAGATATCGGAGTTTGAAGCCAAGAAATGGTTGAGAAGGCATAAAATTTTCGCAATTCTGCTGATCCAAACGCTTAACCAGAATGGCCTAGGGAAAAAATACACATACCGCTGTAGTCGGGCGAGTGTCTACTTTCAGATGCAATAGGAATTTTTGGGTTAGGTCAATCCGTTCGCGAGATATGGGAGTTTGAAGCCAAGAAATGGTTGAGGAGGCAAAAAATTTTTCGCAATTCTGCTGCTCCAAACGCTTAACCAGAATGCCCCAGGGAAAAAATACGCATACCGTTGTAATCGGGCGAGTTTCTACTTTCAGATGCAATAGGAATTTTTGGGTTAGGTCAATCCGTTCGCGAGATATGGGAGTTTGAAGCCAAGAAATGGTTGAGGAGGCAAAAAATTTTTCGCAATTCTGCTGCTTCAAACGCTTAACCAGAATGCCCCAGGGAAAAAATACGCATACCGTTGTAATCGGGCGAGTTTCTACTTTCAGATGCAATAGGAATTTTTGGGTTAGGTCAATCCGTTCGCGAGATATGGGAGTTTGAAGCCAAGAAATGGTAGAGAAGGCAAAAAATTTTTCGCAATTCTGCTGCTTCAAACGCTTAACCAGAATGGCCTAGCGAAAAAATACGCATACCGTTGTAATCGGGCGAGTTTCTACTTTCAGTTACAATAGGAATTTTTGGGTCTGGTCAATCCGTTCGCGAGATATGGGACTTTGAAGCTAAGAAATGGTTGACAAGACAACAAATTTTTCGCACTTCTGCTGCTCCAATCGCTTAACCAGAATGGCCCAGGGAAAAAATACGCATAACGTTGTAATCGGGCGAGTTTCTACTTTAAGACGCAGCAGGAATTTTTGGGTTTGGTCAATCCGTTCGCGAGATATGGGACTTTGAAGCTAAGAAATGGTTGAGAAGACAACCAATTTTTCGCAATTCTGCTGCTCCAGACGCTTAACCAGAATGGCCTAGGGGAAAAATACACATACCGTTGTAACCGGGCGAGTTTCTACTTTCAGATGCAATAGGATTATTTGGGTTAGGTCAATCCGTTCGCGAGATATGGAGTTTGAAGCCAAGAAATGGTTGAGAAGGCAAACAATTTTTCGCAATTCTGCTGCTCCAATCGCTTAACCAGAATGGCCTAGGGGAAAAATACACATACCGTTGTAACCGGGCGAGTTTCTACTTTCAGATGCAATAGGAATTTTGGGTTAGGTCAATCCGTTCGCGAGATATGGGAGTTTGAAGCCAAGAAATGGTTGAGGAGGCAAAAAATTTTTCGCAATTCTGCTGCTCCAAACGCTTAACCAGAATGGCCTAGGGAAAAAATACACATGCCGCTGTAATCGGGCGAGTTTCTACTTTCAGTTGCAATAGGAATTTTTGGGTTCGGTCAATCCGTTCGCGAGATATGGAGTTTGAAGCCAAGAAATGGTTGAGAAGGCATAAAATTTTTCGCAATTCTGCTGATCCAAACGCTTAACCAGAATGCCCTAGGGAAAAAATACACATGCCGTTGTAATCGGGCGAGTTTCTACTTTCAGTTGCAATAGGAATTTTTGGGTTCGGTCAATCCGTTCGCGAGATAATGGGACTTTGAAGCTAAGAAATGGTTGACAAGACAACAAATTTTTCGCAATTCTGCTGCTCCAAACGCTTAACCAGAGTGCCCTAGGGAAAAAATACACATACCATTGTAATCGGGCGAGTTTCTACTTTCAGATGCAATAGGAATTTTTGGGTTTGGTCAATCCGTTCGCGAGATATGGGAGCTTGAAGCCAAGGAATGGTTGTGAAGGCAAAAAATTTTTCGCAATTCTGCTGCTTCACACGCTTAACCAGAATGGCCTAGGGAAAAAATACACATACCGTTGTAATCGGGCGAGTTTCTACTTTCAGTTACAATAGGAATTTTTGGTTCTGGTCAATCCGTTCGCGAGATATGGTACTTTGAAGCTAAGAAATGGTTGACAAGACAACAAATTTTTCGCACTTCTGCTGCTCCAATCGCTTAACCAGAATGGCCTAGGGGAAAAATATACATACCGTTGTAACCGGGCGAGTTTCTACTTTCAGATGCAATAGGAATTTTTGGGTTAGGTCAATCCGTTCGCGAGATATGGGAGTTTGAAGCCAAGAAATGGTTGAGAAGGCAAAAAATTTTTCGCAATTCTGCTGCTCCGAACGCTTAAACAGAATGGCCTAGGGAAAAAATACACATACCGTTGTAATCGGGCGAGTTTCTACTTTCAGATGCAATAGGAATTTTTGGGTTAGGTCAATCCGTTCGCGAGATATGGGAGTTTGAAGCTAAGAAATGGTTGAGAAGGCAAAAAATTTTTCGCAATTCTGCTGCTCCGAACGCTTAACCAGAGTGGCGTAGGGAAAAAATACGCATACCGTTGTAATCGGGCGAGTTTCTACTTTCAGACGCAGCAGGAATTTTTGGGTTTGGTCAATCCGTTCGCGAGATATGGGACTTTGAAGCTAAGAAATGGTTGAGAAGACAACAAATTTTACGCAATTCTGCTGCTTCAAACGCTTAACCAGAATGGGCAAGGGAAAAAATACACATACCTTTGTAATCGGGAGAGTTTCTACTTTCACAAGCAACAGGAATTTTTGGGTTTGGTCAATCCGTTCGCGAGATATGGGAGTTTGAAGCCAAGAAATGGTTGAGAAGGCATAAAATTTTTCGCAATTCTGCTGATCCAAACGCTTAACCAGAATGCCCTAGGGAAAAAATACACATGCCGTTGTAATCGGGCGAGTTTCTACTTTCAGTTGCAATAGGAATTTTTGGGTTCGGTCAATCCGTTCGCGAGATATGGGACTTTGAAGCTAAGAAATGGTTGACAAGACAACAAATTTTTCGCATTTCTGCTGCTCCAATCGCTTAACCAGAATGCCCTAGGGGAAAAATACACGTACCGTTGTAATCGGGCGAGTTTCTACTTTCACAAGCAATAGGAATTTTTGGGTTAGGTTAATCCGTTCGCGAGATATGGGAGTTTGAAGCCAAGAAATGGTTGTGAAGACAACAAATTTTTCGCACTTCTGCTGCTCCAATCGCTTAACCAGAATGCATTAGGGGAAAAATACACATACCGTTGTAATCGGGCGAGTTTCTACTTTCAGACGCAACAGGAATTTTTGGGTTAGGTCAATCCGTTCGCGAGATATGGGAGTTTGAAGCCAAGAAATGGTTGAGAAGGCAAAAAATTTTTCGCAATTCTGCTGCTTCAAACGCTTAACCAGAATGGCCTAGCGAAAAAATACGCATACCGTTGTAATCGGGCGAGTTTCTACTTTCAGTTACAATAGGAATTTTTGGGTCTGGTCAATCCGTTCGCGAGATATGGGACTTTGAAGCTAAGAAATGGTTGACAAGACAACAAATTTTTCGCACTTCTGCTGCTCCAATCGCTTAACCAGAATGGCCCAGGGAAAAAATACGCATAACGTTGTAATCGGGCGAGTTTCTACTTTAAGACGCAGCAGGAATTTTTGGGTTTGGTCAATCCGTTCGCGAGATATGGGACTTTGAAGCTAAGAAATGGTTGAGAAGACAACCAATTTTTCGCAATTCTGCTGCTCCAGACGCTTAACCAGAATGGCCTAGGGGAAAAATACACATACCGTTGTAACCGGGCGAGTTTCTACTTTCAGATGCAATAGGATTATTTGGGTTAGGTCAATCCGTTCGCGAGATATGGGAGTTTGAAGCCAAGAAATGGTTGAGAAGGCAAACAATTTTTCGCAATTCTGCTGCTCCAATCGCTTAACCAGAATGGCCTAGGGGAAAAATACACATACCGTTGTAACCGGGCGAGTTTCTACTTTCAGATGCAATAGGAATTTTTGGGTTAGGTCAATCCGTTCGCGAGATATGGGAGTTTGAAGCCAAGAAATGGTTGAGGAGGCAAAAAATTTTTCGCAATTCTGCTGCTCCAAACGCTTAACCAGAATGGCCTAGGGAAAAAATACGCATACCGTTGTAACCGGGCGAGTTTCTACTTTCAGATGCAACAGGAATTTTTGGGATAGGTCACTCCGTTCGCGAGATATGGGAGTTTGAATCCAAGAAATGATTGAGAAGGCGTACAATTTTTCGCAATTCTGCTGCTCCAGACGCTTAACCAGAATGGCCTAGGGGAAAAATACACATACCGTTGTAACCGGGCGAGTTTCTACTTTCAGATGCAATAGGATTATTTGGGTAAGGTCAATCCGTTCGCGAGATATGGGAGTTTGAAGCCAAGAAATGGTTGAGAAGGCAAACAATTTTTCGCAATTCTGCTGCTCCAATCGCTTAACCAGAATGGCCTAGGGGAAAAATACACATACCGTTGTAACCGGGCGAGTTTCTACTTTCAGATGCAATAGGAATTTTTGGGTTAGGTCAATCCGTTCGCGAGATATGGGAGTTTGAAGCCAAGGAATGGTTGTGAAGGCAAAAAATTTTTCGCAATTCTGCTGCTTCAAACGCTTAACCAGAATGGCCTAGGGAAAAAATACACATACCGTTGTAATCGGGCGAGTTTCTACTTTCAGTTACAATAGGAATTTTTGGGTCTGGTCAATCCGTTCGCGAGATATGGGACTTTGAAGCTAAGAAATGGTTGACAAGACAACAAATTTTTCGCACTTCTGCTGCTTTAATCGCTTAACCAGAATGGCCTAGGGGAAAAATATACATACCGTTGTAACCGGGCGAGTTTCTACTTTCAGATGCAATAGGAATTTTTGGGTTAGGTCAATCCGTTCGCGAGATATGGGAGTTTGAAGCCAAGAAATGGTTGAGAAGGCAACAAATTTTTCGCAATTCTGCTGCTCCGAACGCTTAAACAGAATGGCCTAGGGAAAAAATACACATACCGTTGTAATCGGGCGAGTTTCTACTTTCAGATGCAATAGGAATTTTTGGGTTAGGTCAATCCGTTCGCGAGATCTGGGAGTTTGAAGCCAAGAAATGTTTGAGGAGGCAAAAAATTGTTCGCAATTCTGCTGCTCCAAACGCTTAACCAGAATTGCCCAGGGAAAAAATACGCATACCGTTGTAATCGGGCGAGTTTCTACTTTCAGATGCAATAGGAATTTTTGGGTTAGGTCAATCCGTTCGCGAGATATGGGAGTTTGAAGCCAAGAAATGGTTGAGGAGGCAAAAAATTTTTCGCAATTCTGCTGCTCCAAACGCTTAACCAGAATGGCCTAGGGAAAAAATACACATACCGTTGTAATCGGGCGAGTTTCTACTTTCAGATGCAATAGGAATTTTTGAGTTAGGTCAATCCATTCGCGAGATATGGGAGATTGAAGCCAAGAAATGGTTGAGAAGGCAAAAAATTTTTCGCAATTCTGCTGCTCCAAACGCTTAACCAGAATGGCCTAGGGAAAAAATACACATACCGTTGTAATCGGGCGAGTTTCTACTTTCAGTTACAATAGGAATTTTTGGGTTCGGTCTATCCGTTCGCGAGATATGGGACTTTGAACCTAAGAAATGGTTGACAAGACAACAAATTTTTCGCACTTCTGCTGCTCCAATCGCTTAACCAGAATGCCCTAGGGGAAAAATACACGTACCGTTGTAATCGGGCGAGATTCTACTTTCACAAGCAACAGGAATTTTTGGGTTCGGTCAATCCGTTCGCGAGATATGGGAGTTTGAAGCCAAGAAATGGTTGAGAAGGCAAACAATTTTTCGCAATTCTGCTGCTCCAAACGCTTAACCAGAATGCCCTAGGGAAAAAATACACATACCGTTGTAATCGGGCGAGTTTCTACTTTCAGTTACAATAGGAATTTTTGGGTTCGGTCAATCCGTTCGCGAGATATGGGAGTTTGAAGCCAAGAAATGGTTGAGAAGGCAACAAATTTTTCGCAATTCTGCTGCTCCAAACGCTTAACCAGAATGGGGTAGGGAAAAAATACACATACCGTTGTAATCAGGAGAGTGTCTACTTTCACAAGCAACAGGAATTTTTGGGTTTCGTCAATCCGTTCGCGAGATATGGGAGTTTGAAGCCAAGAAATGGTTGAGAAGGCATAAAATTTTTCGCAATTCTGCTGCTCCAAATGCTAAAACAGAATGGCCTAGGGAAAAAATACACATACCGTTGTAATCGGGCGAGTTTCTACTTTCAGTTACAATAGGAATTTTTGTGTTTGGTCTATCCGTTCGCGAGATATGGGACTTTGAACCTAAGAAATGGTTGACAAGACAACAAATTTTTCGCACTTCTGCTGCTCCAATCGCTTAACCAGAATGCCCTAGGGAAAAAATACTCGTACCGTTGTAATCGGGCGAGTTTCTACTTTCACAAGCAACAGGTATTTTTGGGTTCGGTCAATCCGTTCGCGAGATATGGGAGTTTGAAGCCAAGAAATGGTTGAGGAGGCAAAAAATTTTTCGCAATTCTGCTGCTCCAAACGCTTAACCAGAATGCCCCAGGGAGAAAATACGCATACCGTTGTAATCGGGCGAGTTTCTACTTTCAGATGCAATAGGAATTTTTGGGTTAGGTCAATCCGTTCGCGAGATATGGGTGTTTGAAGCCAAGAAATGGTAGAGAAGGCAAAAAATTTTTCGCAATTCTGCTGCTCCAAACGCTTAACCAGAATTGCCTAGGGAAAAAATACACATGTCGTTGTAATCGGGCGAGTTTCTACTTTCAGTTACAATAGGGATTTTTGGGTTTGGTCAATCCGTTCGCGAGATATGGGACTTTCAAGCTAAGAAATGGTTGACAAGACAACAAATTTTTCGCACTTCTGCTGCTCCAATCGCTTAACTAGAATGGCCCAGGGGAAAAATACACGTACCGTTGTAATCGGCCGAGGCTCTACTTTCAGACGCAATAGGAATTTTTCGGTTAAGTCAATCCGTCCGCGAGATATGGGAGTTTGAAGCTAAGAAATGGTTGAGAAGGCAAAAAATTTTTCGCAATTCTGCTGCTCCGAACGCCTAACCAGAGTGGCGTAGGGAAAAAATACGCATACCGTTGTAATCGGGCGAATTTCTACTTTCAGACGCAGCAGGAATTTTTGGGTTTGGTCAATCCGTTCGCGAGTTATGGGACTTTGAAGCTAAGAAATGGTTGAGAAGACAACAAATTTTACGCAATTCTGCTGCTTCAAACGCTTAACCAGAATGGGCAAGGGAAAAAATACACATACCTTTGTAATCGGGAGAGTTTCTACTTTCACAAGCAATAGGAATTTTTGGGTTTGGTCAATCCGTTCGCGAGATATGGGAGTTTGAAGCCAAGAAATGGTTGAGAAGGCATAAAATTTTTCCGTATTCTGCTGATCCAAACGCTTAACCAGAATGGCCTAGGGGAAAAATACACGTACCGTTGTAATGGGGCGAGTTTCTACTTTCAAATGCAATAGGAATTTTTGGGTTAGGACAATCCGTTCGCGAGATATGGGACTTTGAAGCTAAGAAATGGTTGAGAAGCCCACAAATTTTTCGCAATTCTGATGCTCCAAGCGCTTAACCAGATTGGCCTAGGGGAAAAATACACGTACCGTTGTAACCGGGCGAGTTTCTACTTTCAGATGCAATAGGAATTTTTGGGTTAGGTCAATCCGTTCGCGAGATATGGGAGTTTGAAGCCAAGAAATGGTTGAGAAGGCAAAAAATTTTTCGCAATTCTGCTGCTCCAAACGCTTAAACAGAATGGCCTACGCAAAAAATACACATACCGTTGTAATCGGGCGAGTTTCTACTTTCAGATGCAATAGGAATTTTTGGGTTTGGTCAATCCGTTCGCGAGGTATGGGAGTTTGAAGCCAAGAAATGGTTGAGAAGGCATAAAATTTTTCGCAATTCTGCTGATCCAAACGCTTAACCAGAATGCCCTAGGGAAAAAATACACATGCCGTTGTAATCGGGCGAGTTTCTACTTTCAGTTGCAATAGGAATTTTTTGGTTCGGTCAATCCGTTCGCGAGATATGGGACTTTGAAGCTAAGAAATGGTTGACAAGACAACAAATTTTTCGCATTTCTGCTGCTCCAATCGCTTAACCAGAATGCATTAGGGGAAAAATACACATACCGTTGTAATCGGACGAGTTTCTACTTTCAGATGCAATAGGAATTTTTGGGTTAGGTCAATCCGTTCGCGAGATATGGGAGTTTGAAGCCAAGAAATGGTTGAGGAGGCAAAAAATTTTTCGCAATTCTGCTGCTTCAAACGCTTAACCAGAATGGCCTAGCGAAAAAATACGCATACCGTTGTAATCGGGCGAGTTTCTACTTTCAGTTACAATAGGAATTTTTGGGTCTGGTCAATCCGTTCGCGAGATATGGGACTTTGAAGCTAAGAAATGGTTGACAAGACAACAAATTTTTCGCACGTCTGCTGCTCCAATCGCTTAACCAGAATGGCCCAGGGAAAAAATACGCATAACGTTGTAATCGGGCGAGTTTCTACTTTAAGACGCAGCAGAAATTTTTGGGTTTAGTCAATCCGTTCGCGAGATATGGGACTTTGAAGCTAAGAAATGGTTGAGAAGACAACCAATTTTTCGCAATTCTGCTGCTCCAGACGCTTAACCAGAATGGCCTAGGGAAAAAATACGCATACCGTTGTAACCGGGCGAGTTTCTACTTTCAGACGCAACAGGAATTTTTGGGTTAGGTCAATCCGTTCGCGAGATATGGGAGTTTGAAGCCAAGAAATGGTTGACAAGACAACAAATTTTTCGCACTTCTGCTGCTCCAATCGCTTAACCAGAATGGCCTAGGGGAAAAATACACATACCGTTGTAACCGGGCGAGTTTCTACTTTCAGATGCAATAGGAATTTTTGGGTTAGGTCAATCCGTTCGCGAGATATGGGAGTTTGAAGCCAAGAAATGGTTGAGGAGGCAAAAAATTTTTCGCAATTCTGCTGCTCCAAACGCTTAACCAGAATGCCCTAGGGAAAAAATACACATACCGTTGTAATCGGGCGAGTTTCTACTTTCAGATGCAATAGGAATTTTTGGGTTAGGTCAATCCATTCGCGAGATATGGGAGTATGAAGCCAAGAAATGGTTGAGAAGGCAAAAATTTTTCGCAAATCTGCTGCTCCAAACGCTTAACCAGAATGGCCCAGGGAAAAAATACGCATACCGTTGTAATCGGGCGAGTTTCTGCTTTAAGACGCAGCAGGAATTTTTGTGTTTGGTCAATCCGTTCGCGAGATATGGGACTTTGAAGCTAAGAAATGGTTGAGAAGACAACCAATTTTTCGCAATTCTGCTGCTCCAGACGCTTAACCAGAATGGCCTAGGGAAAAAATACGCATACCGTTGTAACCGGGAGAGTTTCTACTTTCAGACGCAACAGGAATTTTTGGGTTAGGTCAATCCGTTCGCGAGATATGGGAGTTTGAAGCCAAGAAATGGTTGACAAGAAAACAAATTTTTCGCACTTCTGCTGCTCCAACCGCTTAACCAGAATGGCCTAGGGTAAAAATAAACATACCTTTGTAACCGGGCGAGTTTCTACTTTCAGATGCAATAGGAATTTTTGGGTTAGGTCAATCCGTTCGCGAGATATGGGAGTTTGAAGCCACGAAATGGTTGAGAAGGCAAAAAATTTTTCGCAATTCTGCTGCTTCAAACGCTTAACCAGAATGGCCTAGGGAAAAATACACATACCGTTGTAATCGGGCGAGTTTCTACTTTCAGTTACAATAGGAATTTTTGGGTCTGGTCAATCCGTTCGCGAGATATGGGACTTTGAAGCTAAGAAATGGTTGACAAGACAACAAATTTGTCGCACTTCTGCTGCTCCAATCGCTTAACCAGAAAGGCCTAGGGGAAAAATACACATACCGTTGTAACCGGGCGAGTTTCTACTTTCTGATGCAATAGGAATTTTTGGGTTAGGTCAATCCGTTCGCGAGATATGGGAGTTCGAAGCCAAGAAATGGTTGAGAAGGCAAAAAATTTTTCGCAATTCTGCTGCTCCAAACGCTTAAACAGAATGGCCTAGGGAAAAAATACACATACCGTTGTGATCGGGCGAGTTTCTACTTTCAGATGCAATAGGAATTTGTGGGTTAGGTCAATCCGTTCGCGAGATATGGGAGTTTGAAGCCAAGAAATGGTTGAGGAGGCAAAAAATTTTTCGCAATTCTGCTGCTCCAAACGCTTAACCAGAATGGCCCAGGGAAAAAATACGCATACCGTTGTAATCGGGCGAGTTTCTACTTTAAGACGCAGCAGGAATTTTTGTGTTTGGTCAATCCGTTCGCGAGATATGGGACTTTGAAGCTAAGAAATGGTTGAGAAGACAACCAATTTTTCGCAATTCTGCTGCTCCAGACGCTTAACCAGAAGGGCCTAGGGAAAAATACACATACCGTTGTAATCGGGCGAGTTTCTACTTTCAGATGCAATAGGAATTTTTGGGTTAGGTCAATCCATTCGCGAGATATGGGAGTTTGAAGCTAAGAAATGGTTGACAAGACAACAAATTTTTCGCACTTCTGCTGCTCCAATCGCTTAACCAGAAAGGCCTATGGGAAAAATACACATACCGTTGTAACCGGGCGAGTTTCTACTTTCAGATGCAATAGGAATTTTTGGGTTAGGTCAATCCGTTCGCGAGATATGGGAGTTTGAAGCCAAGAAATGGTTGAGGAGGCAAAAAATTGTTCGCAATTCTGCTGCTCCAAACGCTTAACCAGAATTGCCCAGGGAAAAAATACACATACCGTTGTAACCGGGCGAGTTTCTACTTTCTGATGCAATAGGAATTTTTGGGTTAGGTCAATCCGTTCGCGAGATATGGGAGTTTGAAGCTAAGAAATGGTTGAGAAGACAACCAATTTTTCGCAATTCTGCTGCTCCAGACGCTTAACCAGAATGGCCTAGCGAAAAAATACGCATACCGTTGTAATCGGGCGAGTTTCTACTTTCAGTTACAATAGGAATTTTTGGGTCTGGTCAATCCGTTCGCGAGATATGGGACTTTGAAGCTAAGAAATGGTTGACAAGACAACAAATTTTTCGCACTTCTGCTGCTCCAATCGCTTAACCAGAATGGCCCAGGGAAAAAATACGCATAACGTTGTAATCGGGCGAGTTTCTACTTTAAGACGCAGCAGGAATTTTTGGGTTTGGTCAATCCGTTCGCGAGATATGGGACTTTGAAGCTAAGAAATGGTTGAGAAGACAACCAATTTTTCGCAATTCTGCTGCTCCAGACGCTTAACCAGAATGGCCTAGGGGAAAAATACACATACCGTTGTAACCGGGCGAGTTTCTACTTTCAGATGCAATAGGATTATTTGGGTTAGGTCAATCCGTTCGCGAGATATGGGAGTTTGAAGCCAAGAAATGGTTGAGAAGGCAAACAATTTTTCGCAATTCTGCTGCTCCAATCGCTTAACCAGAATGGCCTAGGGGAAAAATACACATACCGTTGTAACCGGGCGAGTTTCTACTTTCAGATGCAATAGGAATTTTTGGGTTAGGTCAATCCGTTCGCGAGATATGGGAGTTTGAAGCCAAGAAATGGTTGAGGAGGCAAAAAATTTTTCGCAATTCTGCTGCTCCAAACGCTTAACCAGAATGGCCTAGGGAAAAAATACGCATACCGTTGTAACCGGGCGAGTTTCTACTTTCAGATGCAACAGGAATTTTTGGGATAGGTCACTCCGTTCGCGAGATATGGGAGTTTGAATCCAAGAAATGATTGAGAAGGCGTACAATTTTTCGCAATTCTGCTGCTCCAGACGCTTAACCAGAATGGCCTAGGGGAAAAATACACATACCGTTGTAACCGGGCGAGTTTCTACTTTCAGATGCAATAGGATTATTTGGGTAAGGTCAATCCGTTCGCGAGATATGGGAGTTTGAAGCCAAGAAATGGTTGAGAAGGCAAACAATTTTTCGCAATTCTGCTGCTCCAATCGCTTAACCAGAATGGCCTAGGGGAAAAATACACATACCGTTGTAACCGGGCGAGTTTCTACTTTCAGATGCAATAGGAATTTTTGGGTTAGGTCAATCCGTTCGCGAGATATGGGAGTTTGAAGCCAAGGAATGGTTGTGAAGGCAAAAAATTTTTCGCAATTCTGCTGCTTCAAACGCTTAACCAGAATGGCCTAGGGAAAAAATACACATACCGTTGTAATCGGGCGAGTTTCTACTTTCAGTTACAATAGGAATTTTTGGGTCTGGTCAATCCGTTCGCGAGATATGGGACTTTGAAGCTAAGAAATGGTTGACAAGACAACAAATTTTTCGCACTTCTGCTGCTCCAATCGCTTAACCAGAATGGCCTAGGGGAAAAATATACATACCGTTGTAACCGGGCGAGTTTCTACTTTCAGATGCAATAGGAATTTTTGGGTTAGGTCAATCCGTTCGCGAGATATGGGAGTTTGAAGCCAAGAAATGGTTGAGAAGGCAACAAATTTTTCGCAATTCTGCTGCTCCGAACGCTTAAACAGAATGGCCTAGGGAAAAAATACACATACCGTTGTAATCGGGCGAGTTTCTACTTTCAGATGCAATAGGAATTTTTGGGTTAGGTCAATCCGTTCGCGAGATCTGGGAGTTTGAAGCCAAGAAATGTTTGAGGAGGCAAAAAATTGTTCGCAATTCTGCTGCTCCAAACGCTTAACCAGAATTGCCCAGGGAAAAAATACGCATACCGTTGTAATCGGGCGAGTTTCTACTTTCAGATGCAATAGGAATTTTTGGGTTAGGTCAATCCGTTCGCGAGATATGGGAGTTTGAAGCCAAGAAATGGTTGAGGAGGCAAAAAATTTTTCGCAATTCTGCTGCTCCAAACGCTTAACCAGAATGGCCTAGGGAAAAAATACACATACCGTTGTAATCGGGCGAGTTTCTACTTTCAGATGCAATAGGAATTTTTGAGTTAGGTCAATCCATTCGCGAGATATGGGAGATTGAAGCCAAGAAATGGTTGAGAAGGCAAAAAATTTTTCGCAATTCTGCTGCTCCAAACGCTTAACCAGAATGGCCTAGGGAAAAAATACACATACCGTTGTAATCGGGCGAGTTTCTACTTTCAGTTACAATAGGAATTTTTGGGTTCGGTCTATCCGTTCGCGAGATATGGGACTTTGAACCTAAGAAATGGTTGACAAGACAACAAATTTTTCGCACTTCTGCTGCTCCAATCGCTTAACCAGAATGCCCTAGGGGAAAAATACACGTACCGTTGTAATCGGGCGAGATTCTACTTTCACAAGCAACAGGAATTTTTGGGTTCGGTCAATCCGTTCGCGAGATATGGGAGTTTGAAGCCAAGAAATGGTTGAGAAGGCAAACAATTTTTCGCAATTCTGCTGCTCCAAACGCTTAACCAGAATGGCCTAGGGAAAAAATACGCACACCCTTGTAATCGGGCGAGTTTCTACTTTCAGACGCAACAGGAATTTTTGGATTAGGACAATCCGTTCGCGAGATATGGGAGTTTGAAGCCAAGAAATGGTTGAGAAGGCAAAAAATTTTTCGCAATTCTGCTGCTCCAAACGCTTAAACAGAATGGCCTAGGGAAAAAATACACATACCGTTGTAATCGGGCGAGTTTCTACTTTCACAAGCAACAGGAATTTTTGGGTTTGGTCAATCCGTTCGCGAGATATGGGAGTTTGAAGCCAAGAAATGGTTGAGAAGGCATAAAATTAATCGCAATTCTGCTGATCCAGACGCTTAACCAGAATGGCCTAGGGAAAAAATACACCTACCGCTGTAGTCGGGCGAGTGTCTACTTTCAGATGCAATAGGAATTTTTGGGTTAGGTCAATCCGTTCGCGAGATATGGGAGTTTGAAGCCAAGAAATGGTTGAGAAGGCAACAAATTTTTCGCAATTCTGCTGCTCCAAACGCTTAACCAGAATGGGGTAGGGAAAAAATACACATACCGTTGTAATCAGGAGAGTGTCTACTTTCACAAGCAACAGGAATTTTTGGGTTTCGTCAATCCGTTCGCGAGATATGGGAGTTTGAAGCCAAGAAATGGTTGAGAAGACATAAAATTTTTCGCAATTCTGCTGCTCCAAATGCTAAAACAGAATGGCCTAGGGAAAAAATACACATACCGTTGTAATCGGGCGAGTTTCTACTTTCAGTTACAATAGGAATTTTTGTGTTTGGTCTATCCGTTCGCGAGATATGGGACTTTGAACCTAAGAAATGGTTGACAAGACAACAAATTTTTCGCACTTCTGCTGCTCCAATCGCTTAACCAGAATGCCCTAGGGAAAAAATACTCGTACCGTTGTAATCGGGCGAGTTTCTACTTTCACAAGCAACAGGTATTTTTGGGTTCGGTCAATCCGTTCGCGAGATATGGGAGTTTGAAGCCAAGAAATGGTTGAGGAGGCAAAAAATTTTTCGCAATTCTGCTGCTCCAAACGCTTAACCAGAATGCCCCAGGGAGAAAATACGCATACCGTTGTAATCGGGCGAGTTTCTACTTTCAGATGCAATAGGAATTTTTGGGTTAGGTCAATCCGTTCGCGAGATATGGGTGTTTGAAGCCAAGAAATGGTAGAGAAGGCAAAAAATTTTTCGCAATTCTGCTGCTCCAAACGCTTAACCAGAATTGCCTAGGGAAAAAATACACATGTCGTTGTAATCGGGCGAGTTTCTACTTTCAGTTACAATAGGGATTTTTGGGTTTGGTCAATCCGTTCGCGAGATATGGGACTTTCAAGCTAAGAAATGGTTGACAAGACAACAAATTTTTCGCACTTCTGCTGCTCCAATCGCTTAACTAGAATGGCCCAGGGGAAAAATACACGTACCGTTGTAATCGGCCGAGGCTCTACTTTCAGACGCAATAGGAATTTTTCGGTTAAGTCAATCCGTCCGCGAGATATGGGAGTTTGAAGCTAAGAAATGGTTGAGAAGGCAAAAAATTTTTCGCAATTCTGCTGCTCCGAACGCCTAACCAGAGTGGCGTAGGGAAAAAATACGCATACCGTTGTAATCGGGCGAATTTCTACTTTCAGACGCAGCAGGAATTTTTGGGTTTGGTCAATCCGTTCGCGAGTTATGGGACTTTGAAGCTAAGAAATGGTTGAGAAGACAACAAATTTTACGCAATTCTGCTGCTTCAAACGCTTAACCAGAATGGGCAAGGGAAAAAATACACATACCTTTGTAATCGGGAGAGTTTCTACTTTCACAAGCAATAGGAATTTTTGGGTTTGGTCAATCCGTTCGCGAGATATGGGAGTTTGAAGCCAAGAAATGGTTGAGAAGGCATAAAATTTTTCCGTATTCTGCTGATCCAAACGCTTAACCAGAATGGCCTAGGGGAAAAATACACGTACCGTTGTAATGGGGCGAGTTTCTACTTTCAAATGCAATAGGAATTTTTGGGTTAGGACAATCCGTTCGCGAGATATGGGACTTTGAAGCTAAGAAATGGTTGAGAAGCCCACAAATTTTTCGCAATTCTGATGCTCCAAGCGCTTAACCAGATTGGCCTAGGGGAAAAATACACGTACCGTTGTAACCGGGCGAGTTTCTACTTTCAGATGCAATAGGAATTTTTGGGTTAGGTCAATCCGTTCGCGAGATATGGGAGTTTGAAGCCAAGAAATGGTTGAGAAGGCAAAAAATTTTTCGCAATTCTGCTGCTCCAAACGCTTAAACAGAATGGCCTACGCAAAAAATACACATACCGTTGTAATCGGGCGAGTTTCTACTTTCAGATGCAATAGGAATTTTTGGGTTTGGTCAATCCGTTCGCGAGGTATGGGAGTTTGAAGCCAAGAAATGGTTGAGAAGGCATAAAATTTTTCGCAATTCTGCTGATCCAAACGCTTAACCAGAATGCCCTAGGGAAAAAATACACATGCCGTTGTAATCGGGCGAGTTTCTACTTTCAGTTGCAATAGGAATTTTTTGGTTCGGTCAATCCGTTCGCGAGATATGGGACTTTGAAGCTAAGAAATGGTTGACAAGACAACAAATTTTTCGCATTTCTGCTGCTCCAATCGCTTAACCAGAATGCATTAGGGGAAAAATACACATACCGTTGTAATCGGACGAGTTTCTACTTTCAGATGCAATAGGAATTTTTGGGTTAGGTCAATCCGTTCGCGAGATATGGGAGTTTGAAGCCAAGAAATGGTTGAGGAGGCAAAAAATTTTTCGCAATTCTGCTGCTTCAAACGCTTAACCAGAATGGCCTAGCGAAAAAATACGCATACCGTTGTAATCGGGCGAGTTTCTACTTTCAGTTACAATAGGAATTTTTGGGTCTGGTCAATCCGTTCGCGAGATATGGGACTTTGAAGCTAAGAAATGGTTGACAAGACAACAAATTTTTCGCACGTCTGCTGCTCCAATCGCTTAACCAGAATGGCCCAGGGAAAAAATACGCATAACGTTGTAATCGGGCGAGTTTCTACTTTAAGACGCAGCAGAAATTTTTGGGTTTAGTCAATCCGTTCGCGAGATATGGGACTTTGAAGCTAAGAAATGGTTGAGAAGACAACCAATTTTTCGCAATTCTGCTGCTCCAGACGCTTAACCAGAATGGCCTAGGGAAAAAATACGCATACCGTTGTAACCGGGCGAGTTTCTACTTTCAGACGCAACAGGAATTTTTGGGTTAGGTCAATCCGTTCGCGAGATATGGGAGTTTGAAGCCAAGAAATGGTTGACAAGACAACAAATTTTTCGCACTTCTGCTGCTCCAATCGCTTAACCAGAATGGCCTAGGGGAAAAATACACATACCGTTGTAACCGGGCGAGTTTCTACTTTCAGATGCAATAGGAATTTTTGGGTTAGGTCAATCCGTTCGCGAGATATGGGAGTTTGAAGCCAAGAAATGGTTGAGGAGGCAAAAATTTTTTCGCAATTCTGCTGCTCCAAACGCTTAACCAGAATGCCCTAGGGAAAAAATACACATACCGTTGTAATCGGGCGAGTTTCTACTTTCAGATGCAATAGGAATTTTTGGGTTAGGTCAATCCATTCGCGAGATATGGGAGTATGAAGCCAAGAAATGGTTGAGAAGGCAAAAATTTTTCGCAAATCTGCTGCTCCAAACGCTTAACCAGAATGGCCCAGGGAAAAAATACGCATACCGTTGTAATCGGGCGAGTTTCTGCTTTAAGACGCAGCAGGAATTTTTGTGTTTGGTCAATCCGTTCGCGAGATATGGGACTTTGAAGCTAAGAAATGGTTGAGAAGACAACCAATTTTTCGCAATTCTGCTGCTCCAGACGCTTAACCAGAATGGCCTAGGGAAAAAATACGCATACCGTTGTAACCGGGAGAGTTTCTACTTTCAGACGCAACAGGAATTTTTGGGTTAGGTCAATCCGTTCGCGAGATATGGGAGTTTGAAGCCAAGAAATGGTTGACAAGAAAACAAATTTTTCGCACTTCTGCTGCTCCAACCGCTTAACCAGAATGGCCTAGGGTAAAAATAAACATACCTTTGTAACCGGGCGAGTTTCTACTTTCAGATGCAATAGGAATTTTTGGGTTAGGTCAATCCGTTCGCGAGATATGGGAGTTTGAAGCCACGAAATGGTTGAGAAGGCAAAAAATTTTTCGCAATTCTGCTGCTTCAAACGCTTAACCAGAATGGCCTAGGGAAAAATACACATACCGTTGTAATCGGGCGAGTTTCTACTTTCAGTTACAATAGGAATTTTTGGGTCTGGTCAATCCGTTCGCGAGATATGGGACTTTGAAGCTAAGAAATGGTTGACAAGACAACAAATTTGTCGCACTTCTGCTGCTCCAATCGCTTAACCAGAAAGGCCTAGGGGAAAAATACACATACCGTTGTAACCGGGCGAGTTTCTACTTTCTGATGCAATAGGAATTTTTGGGTTAGGTCAATCCGTTCGCGAGATATGGGAGTTCGAAGCCAAGAAATGGTTGAGAAGGCAAAAAATTTTTCGCAATTCTGCTGCTCCAAACGCTTAAACAGAATGGCCTAGGGAAAAAATACACATACCGTTGTGATCGGGCGAGTTTCTACTTTCAGATGCAATAGGAATTTGTGGGTTAGGTCAATCCGTTCGCGAGATATGGGAGTTTGAAGCCAAGAAATGGTTGAGGAGGCAAAAAATTTTTCGCAATTCTGCTGCTCCAAACGCTTAACCAGAATGGCCCAGGGAAAAAATACGCATACCGTTGTAATCGGGCGAGTTTCTACTTTAAGACGCAGCAGGAATTTTTGTGTTTGGTCAATCCGTTCGCGAGATATGGGACTTTGAAGCTAAGAAATGGTTGAGAAGACAACCAATTTTTCGCAATTCTGCTGCTCCAGACGCTTAACCAGAATGGCCTAGGGAAAAATACACATACCGTTGTAATCGGGCGAGTTTCTACTTTCAGATGCAATAGGAATTTTTGGGTTAGGTCAATCCATTCGCGAGATATGGGAGTTTGAAGCTAAGAAATGGTTGACAAGACAACAAATTTTTCGCACTTCTGCTGCTCCAATCGCTTAACCAGAAAGGCCTATGGGAAAAATACACATACCGTTGTAACCGGGCGAGTTTCTACTTTCAGATGCAATAGGAATTTTTGGGTTAGGTCAATCCGTTCGCGAGATATGGGAGTTTGAAGCCAAGAAATGGTTGAGGAGGCAAAAAATTGTTCGCAATTCTGCTGCTCCAAACGCTTAACCAGAATTGCCCAGGGAAAAAATACACATACCGTTGTAACCGGGCGAGTTTCTACTTTCTGATGCAATAGGAATTTTTGGGTTAGGTCAATCCGTTCGCGAGATATGGGAGTTTGAAGCCAAGAAATGGTTGAGGAGGCAAAAAATTTTTCGCAATTCTGCTGCTCCAAACGCTTAACCAGAATGCCCTAGGGAAAAAATACACATACCGTTGTAATCGGGCGAGTTTCTACTTTCAGATGCAATAGGAATTTTTGGGTTAGGTCAATCCATTCGCGAGATATGGGAGTATGAAGCCAAGAAATGGTTGAGAAGGCAAAAATTTTTCGCAAATCTGCTGCTCCAAACGCTTAACCAGAATGGCCCAGGGAAAAAATACGCATACCGTTGTAATCGGGCGAGTTTCTGCTTTAAGACGCAGCAGGAATTTTTGTGTTTGGTCAATCCGTTCGCGAGATATGGGACTTTGAAGCTAAGAAATGGTTGAGAAGACAACCAATTTTTCGCAATTCTGCTGCTCCAGACGCTTAACCAGAATGGCCTAGGGAAAAAATACGCATACCGTTGTAACCGGGAGAGTTTCTACTTTCAGACGCAACAGGAATTTTTGGGTTAGGTCAATCCGTTCGCGAGATATGGGAGTTTGAAGCCAAGAAATGGTTGACAAGAAAACAAATTTTTCGCACTTCTGCTGCTCCAATCGCTTAACCAGAATGGCCTAGGGTAAAAATAAACATACCTTTGTAACCGGGCGAGTTTCTACTTTCAGATGCAATAGGAATTTTTGGGTTAGGTCAATCCGTTCGCGAGATATGGGAGTTTGAAGCCACGAAATGGTTGAGAAGGCAAAAAATTTTTCGCAATTCTGCTGCTTCAAACGCTTAACCAGAATGGCCTAGGGAAAAATACACATACCGTTGTAATCGGGCGAGTTTCTACTTTCAGTTACAATAGGAATTTTTGGGTCTGGTCAATCCGTTCGCGAGATATGGGACTTTGAAGCTAAGAAATGGTTGACAAGACAACAAATTTGTCGCACTTCTGCTGCTCCAATCGCTTAACCAGAAAGGCCTAGGGGAAAAATACACATACCGTTGTAACCGGGCGAGTTTCTACTTTCTGATGCAATAGGAATTTTTGGGTTAGGTCAATCCGTTCGCGAGATATGGGAGTTCGAAGCCAAGAAATGGTTGAGAAGGCAAAAAATTTTTCGCAATTCTGCTGCTCCAAACGCTTAAACAGAATGGCCTAGGGAAAAAATACACATACCGTTGTGATCGGGCGAGTTTCTACTTTCAGATGCAATAGGAATTTGTGGGTTAGGTCAATCCGTTCGCGAGATATGGGAGTTTGAAGCCAAGAAATGGTTGAGGAGGCAAAAAATTTTTCGCAATTCTGCTGCTCCAAACGCTTAACCAGAATGGCCCAGGGAAAAAATACGCATACCGTTGTAATCGGGCGAGTTTCTACTTTAAGACGCAGCAGGAATTTTTGTGTTTGGTCAATCCGTTCGCGAGATATGGGACTTTGAAGCTAAGAAATGGTTGAGAAGACAACCAATTTTTCGCAATTCTGCTGCTCCAGACGCTTAACCAGAATGGCCTAGGGAAAAATACACATACCGTTGTAATCGGGCGAGTTTCTACTTTCAGATGCAATAGGAATTTTTGGGTTAGGTCAATCCATTCGCGAGATATGGGAGTTTGAAGCTAAGAAATGGTTGACAAGACAACAAATTTTTCGCACTTCTGCTGCTCCAATCGCTTAACCAGAAAGGCCTATGGGAAAAATACACATACCGTTGTAACCGGGCGAGTTTCTACTTTCAGATGCAATAGGAATTTTTGGGTTAGGTCAATCCGTTCGCGAGATATGGGAGTTTGAAGCCAAGAAATGGTTGAGGAGGCAAAAAATTGTTCGCAATTCTGCTGCTCCAAACGCTTAAACAGAATTGCCCAGGGAAAAAAATACGCATACCGTTGTAATCGGGCGAGTTTCTACTTTCAGATGCAATAGGAATTTTTGGGTTAGGTCAATCCGTTCGCGAGATATGGGAGTTTGAAGCCAAGAAATGGTTGAGGAGGCAAAAAATTTTTCGCAATTCTGCTGCTCCAAACGCTTAACCAGAATGCCCTAGGGAAAAAATACACATACCGTTGTAATCGGGCGAGTTTCTACTTTCAGTTGCAATAGGAATTTTTGGGTCTGGTCAATCCGTTCGCGAGATATGGGACTTTGAAGCTAAGAAATGGTTGACAAGACAACAAATTTGTCGCACTTCTGCTGCTCCAATCGCTTAACCAGAAAGGCCTAGGGGAAAAATACACATACCGTTGTAACCGGGCGAGTTTCTACTTTCAGATGCAATAGGAATTTTTGGGTTATGTCAATCCGTTCGCGAGATATGGGAGTTTGAAGCCAAGAAATGGTTGAGGAGGCAAAAAATTTTTCGCAATTCTGCTGCTCCAAACGCTAAACCAGAATGGCCCAAGGAAAAAATACGCATACCGTTGTAATCGGGCGAGTTTCTACTTTCAGACGCAGTAGGAATTTTTGGGTTTGGTCAATCCGTTCGCGAGATATGGGACTTTGAAGCTAAGAAATGGTTGAGAAGACAACAAATTTTTCGCAATTCTGCAGCTCCAAACGCTTAACCAGAATGCCCTAGGGAAAAAATACACATACCGTTGTAATCGGGCGAGTTTCTACTTTCAGATGCAATATGAATTTTTGGGTTAGGTCAATCCATTCGCGAGATATGGGAGTTTGAAGCCAAGAAATGGTTGAGAAGGCAAAACATTTTTCGCAAATCTGCTGCTCCAAACGCTTAACCAGAATGGCCTAGCGAAAAAATACGCATACCGTTGTAACCGGGCGAGTTTCTACTTTCAGATGCAATAGGAATTTTTGGGTTAGGTCAATCCGTTCGCGAGATATGGGAGTTTGAAGCCAAGAAATGGTTGAGAAGACAAAAAATTTTTCGCAATTCTGCTGCTTCAAACGCTTAACCAGAATGGCCTAGGGAAAAAATACACATACCGTTGTAATCGGGCGAGTTTCTACTTTCAGATGAAATAGGAATTTTTGGGTTAGGTCAATCCGTTCGCGAGATATGGGAGTTTGAAGCCAAGAAATGGTTGACAAGACAACAAATTTTTCGCACTTCTGCTGATCCAATCGCTTAACCAGAGTGCCCTAGGGGAAAAATACGCATACCGTTGTAATCGGGCGAGTTTCTACTTTCAGACGCAGCAGGAATTTTGGGTTTGGTCAATCCGTTCGCCAGATATGGGACTTTGAAGCTAAGAAATGGTTGACAAGACAACAAATTTTTCGCACTTCTGCTGATCCAATCGCTTAACTAGAATGCCCTAGGGGAAAAATACGCATACCGTTGTAATCGGGAGAGTTTCTACTTTCACAAGCAATAGGAATTTTTGGGTTTGGTCAATCCGTTCGCGAGATATGGGAGTTTGAAGCCAAGAAATGGTTGAGAAGGCATAAAATTTTTCGCAATTCTGCTGATCCAAACGCTTAACCAGAATGGCCTAGGGAAAAAATACACATACCGCTGTAGTCGGGCGAGTGTCTACTTTCAGATGCAATAGGAATTTTTGGGTTAGTTCAATCCGTTCGCGAGATATGGGAGTTTGAAGCCAAGAAATGGTTGAGAAGGCAAAAAATTTTTCGCAATTCTGCTGCTCCAAACGCTTAAACAGAATGGCCTAGGGGAAAAATACACATACCGTTGTAATCGGGCGAGTTTCTACTTTCAGTTACAATAGGAATTTTTGGGTCTGGTCAATCCGTTCGCGAGATATGGGACTTTGAAGCTAAGAAATGGTTGACAAGACAACAAATTTTTCGCACTTCTGCTGATCCAATCGCTTAACCAGAATGCCCTAGGGGAAAAATACGCATACCGTTGTAATCGGGCGAGTTTCTACTTTCAGACGCAGCAGGAATTTTGGGTTTGGTCAATCCGTTCGCCAGATATGGGACTTTGAAGCTAAGAAATGGTTGAGAAGACAACAAATTTTTCGCAATTCTGCTGCTCCAAACGCTTAACCAGAATGCCCTAGGGGAAAAATACGCATACCGTTGAAATCGGGCGAGTTTCTACTTTCAGACGCAGCAGGAATTTTGGGTTTGGTCAATCCGTTCGCCAGATATGGGACTTTGAAGCTAAGAAATGGTTGAGAAGACAACAAATTTTTCGCAATTCTGCTGCTCCAAACGCTTAACCAGAATGCCCTAGGGGAAAAATACGCATACCGTTGAAATCGGGCGAGTTTCTACTTTCAGACGCAGCAGGAATTTTGGGTTTGGTCAATCCGTTCGCGAGATATGGGACTTTGAAGCTAAGAAATGGTTGACAAGACAACAAATTTTTCGCACTTCTGCTGATCCAATCGCTTAACCAGAATGCCCTAGGGGAAAAATACACATACCGTTGTAATCGGGCGAGTTTCTACTTTCAGATGCAATAGGAATTTTTGGGTTAGGTCAATCCATTCGCGAGATATGGGAGTATGAAGCCAAGAAATGGTTGAGAAGGCAAAAATTTTTCGCAAATCTGCTGCTCCAAACGCTTAACCAGAATGGCCCAGGGAAAAAATACGCATACCGTTGTAATCGGGCGAGTTTCTGCTTTAAGACGCAGCAGGAATTTTTGTGTTTGGTCAATCCGTTCGCGAGATATGGGACTTTGAAGCTAAGAAATGGTTGAGAAGACAACCAATTTTTCGCAATTCTGCTGCTCCAGACGCTTAACCAGAATGGCCTAGGGAAAAAATACGCATACCGTTGTAACCGGGAGAGTTTCTACTTTCAGACGCAACAGGAATTTTTGGGTTAGGTCAATCCGTTCGCGAGATATGGGAGTTTGAAGCCAAGAAATGGTTGACAAGAAAACAAATTTTTCGCACTTCTGCTGCTCCAATCGCTTAACCAGAATGGCCTAGGGTAAAAATAAACATACCTTTGTAACCGGGCGAGTTTCTACTTTCAGATGCAATAGGAATTTTTGGGTTAGGTCAATCCGTTCGCGAGATATGGGAGTTTGAAGCCACGAAATGGTTGAGAAGGCAAAAAATTTTTCGCAATTCTGCTGCTTCAACCGCTTAACCAGAATGGCCTAGGGAAAAATACACATACCGTTGTAATCGGGCGAGTTTCTACTTTCAGTTACAATAGGAATTTTTGGGTCTGGTCAATCCGTTCGCGAGATATGGGACTTTGAAGCTAAGAAATGGTTGACAAGACAACAAATTTGTCGCACTTCTGCTGCTCCAATCGCTTAACCAGAAAGGCCTAGGGGAAAAATACACATACCGTTGTAACCGGGCGAGTTTCTACTTTCTGATGCAATAGGAATTTTTGGGTTAGGTCAATCCGTTCGCGAGATATGGGAGTTCGAAGCCAAGAAATGGTTGAGAAGGCAAAAAATTTTTCGCAATTCTGCTGCTCAAAACGCTTAAACAGAATGGCCTAGGGAAAAAATACACATACCGTTGTGATCGGGCGAGTTTCTACTTTCAGATGCAATAGGAATTTGTGGGTTAGGTCAATCCGTTCGCGAGATATGGGAGTTTGAAGCCAAGAAATGGTTGAGGAGGCAAAAAATTTTTCGCAATTCTGCTGCTCCAAACGCTTAACCAGAATGGCCCAGGGAAAAAATACGCATACCGTTGTAATCGGGCGAGTTTCTACTTTAAGACGCAGCAGGAATTTTTGTGTTTGGTCAATCCGTTCGCGAGATATGGGACTTTGAAGCTAAGAAATGGTTGAGAAGACAACCAATTTTTCGCAATTCTGCTGCTCCAGACGCTTAACCAGAATGGCCTAGGGAAAAATACACATACCGTTGTAATCGGGCGAGTTTCTACTTTCAGATGCAATAGGAATTTTTGGGTTAGGTCAATCCATTCGCGAGATATGGGAGTTTGAAGCTAAGAAATGGTTGACAAGACAACAAATTTTTCGCACTTCTGCTGCTCCAATCGCTTAACCAGAAAGGCCTATGGGAAAAATACACATACCGTTGTAACCGGGCGAGTTTCTACTTTCAGATGCAATAGGAATTTTTGGGTTAGGTCAATCCGTTCGCGAGATATGGGAGTTTGAAGCCAAGAAATGGTTGAGGAGGCAAAAAATTGTTCGCAATTCTGCTGCTCCAAACGCTTAACCAGAATTGCCCAGGGAAAAAATACGCATACCGTTGTAATCGGGCGAGTTTCTACTTTCAGATGCAATAGGAATTTTTGGGTTAGGTCAATCCGTTCGCGAGATATGGGAGTTTGAAGCCAAGAAATGGTTGAGGAGGCAAAAAATTTTTCGCACTTCTGCTGCTCCAATCGCTTAACCAGAAAGGCCTAGGGGAAAAATACACATACCGTTGTAACCGGGCGAGTTTCTACTTTCAGATGCAATAGGAATTTTTGGGTTATGTCAATCCGTTCGCGAGATATGGGAGTTTGAAGCCAAGAAATGGTTGAGGAGGCAAAAAATTTTTCGCAATTCTGCTGCTCCAAACGCTAAACCAGAATGGCCCAGGGAAAAAATACGCATACCGTTGTAATCGGGCGAGTTTCTACTTTCAGACGCAGTAGGAATTTTTGGGTTTGGTCAATCCGTTCGCGAGATATGGGACTTTGAAGCTAAGAAATGGTTGAGAAGACAACAAATTTTTCGCAATTCTGCAGCTCCAAACGCTTAACCAGAATGCCCTAGGGAAAAAATACACATACCGTTGTAATCGGGCGAGTTTCTACTTTCAGATGCAATATGAATTTTTGGGTTAGGTCAATCCATTCGCGAGATATGGGAGTTTGAAGCCAAGAAATGGTTGAGAAGGCAAAACATTTTTCGCAAATCTGCTGCTCCAAACGCTTAACCAGAATGGCCTAGCGAAAAAATACGCATACCGTTGTAACCGGGCGAGTTTCTACTTTCAGATGCAATAGGAATTTTTGGGTTAGGTCAATCCGTTCGCGAGATATGGGAGTTTGAAGCCAAGAAATGGTTGAGAAGACAAAAAATTTTTCGCAATTCTGCTGCTTCAAACGCTTAACCAGAATGGCCTAGGGAAAAAATACACATACCGTTGTAATCGGGCGAGTTTCTACTTTCAGATGAAATAGGAATTTTTGGGTTAGGTCAATCCGTTCGCGAGATATGGGAGTTTGAAGCCAAGAAATGGTTGACAAGACAACAAATTTTTCGCACTTCTGCTGATCCAATCGCTTAACCAGAGTGCCCTAGGGGAAAAATACGCATACCGTTGTAATCGGGCGAGTTTCTACTTTCAGACGCAGCAGGAATTTTGGGTTTGGTCAATCCGTTCGCCAGATATGGGACTTTGAAGCTAAGAAATGGTTGAGAAGACAACAAATTTTTCGCAATTCTGCTGCTCCAAACGCTTAACCAGAATGCCCTAGGGGAAAAATACGCATACCGTTGTAATCGGGCGAGTTTCTACTTTCAGACGCAGCAGGAATTTTGGGTTTGGTCAATCCGTTCGCGAGATATGGGAGTTTGAAGCTAAGAAATGGTTGACAAGACAACAAATTTTTCGCACTTCTGCTGATCCAATCGCTTAACTAGAATGCCCTAGGGGAAAAATACGCATACCGTTGTAATCGGGAGAGTTTCTACTTTCACAAGCAATAGGAATTTTTGGGTTTGGTCAATCCGTTCGCGAGATATGGGAGTTTGAAGCCAAGAAATGGTTGAGAAGGCATAAAATTTTTCGCAATTCTGCTGATCCAAACGCTTAACCAGAATGGCCTAGGGAAAAAATACACATACCGCTGTAGTCGGGCGAGTGTCTACTTTCAGATGCAATAGGAATTTTTGGGTTAGTTCAATCCGTTCGCGAGATATGGGAGTTTGAAGCCAAGAAATGGTTGAGAAGGCAAAAAATTTTTCGCAATTCTGCTGCTCCAAACGCTTAAACAGAATGGCCTAGGGAAAAAATACACATACCGTTGTAATCGGGCGAGTTTCTACTTTCAGATGCAATAGGAATTTTTGGGTTAGATCAATCCGTTCGCGAGATATGGAAGTTTGAAGCTAAGAAATGGTTGAAAAGACAACAAATTTTTCGCAATTCTGCTGCTCCAAACGCTTAACCAGAATGGGGTAGGGAAAAAATACACATACCGTTGTAATCGGGCGAGTTTCTACTTTCAGTTACAATAGGAATTTTTGGGTCTGGTCAATCCGTTCGCGAGATATGGGACTTTGAAGCTAAGAAATGGTTGACAAGATAACAAATTTGTCGCACTTCTGCTGCTCCAATCGCTTAACCAGAAAGGCCTAGGGGAAAAATACACATACCGTTGTAATCGGGCGAGTTTCTACTTTCAGTTACAATAGGAATTATTGGGTCTGGTCAATCCGTTCGCGAGATATGGGACTTTGAAGCTAAGAAATGGTTGACAAGACAACAAATTTTTCGCACTTCTGCTGATCCAATCGCTTAACCAGAATGCCCTAGGGGAAAAATACGCATACCGTTGTAATCGGGCGAGTTTCTACTTTCAGACGCAGCAGGAATTTTGGGTTTGGTCAATCCGTTCGCCAGATATGGGACTTTGAAGCTAAGAAATGGTTGAGAAGACAACAAATTTTTCGCAATTCTGCTGCTCCAAACGCTTAACCAGAATGCCCTAGGGGAAAAATACGCATACCGTTGAAATCGGGCGAGTTTCTACTTTCAGACGCAGCAGGAATTTTGGGTTTGGTCAATCCGTTCGCCAGATATGGGACTTTGAAGCTAAGAAATGGTTGAGAAGACAACAAATTTTTCGCAATTCTGCTGCTCCAAACGCTTAACCAGAATGCCCTAGGGGAAAAATACGCATACCGTTGAAATCGGGCGAGTTTCTACTTTCAGACGCAGCAGGAATTTTGGGTTTGGTCAATCCGTTCGCGAGATATGGGACTTTGAAGCTAAGAAATGGTTGACAAGACAACAAATTTTTCGCACTTCTGCTGATCCAATCGCTTAACCAGAATGCCCTAGGGGAAAAATACGCATACCGTTGTAATCGGGAGAGTTTCTACTTTCACAAGCAATAGGAATTTTTGGGTTTGGTCAATCCGTTCGCGAGATATGGGAGTTTGAAGCCAAGAAATGGTTGAGAAGGCATAAAATTTTTCGCAATTCTGCTGATCCAAACGCTTAACCAGAATGGCCTAGGGAAAAAATACACATACCGCTGTAGTCGGGCGAGTGTCTACTTTCAGCTGCAATAGGAATTTTTGGGTTAGTTCAATCCGTTCGCGAGATATGGGAGTTTGAAGCCAAGAAATGGTTGAGAAGGCAAAAAATTTTTCGCAAATCTGCTGCTCCAAACGCTTAACCAGAATGGCCTAGCGAAAAAATACGCATCCCGTTGTAATCGGGCGAGTTTCTACTTTCAGTTACAATAGGAATTTTTGGGTTCGGTCAATCCGTTCGCGAGATATGGGACTTTGAAGCTAAGAAATGGTTGACAAGACAACAAATTTTTCGCACTTCTGCTGATCCAATCGCTTAACCAGAATGCCCTAGGGGAAAAATACGCATACCGTTGTAATCGGGCGAGTTTCTACTTTCAGACGCAGCAGGAATTTTGGGTTTGGTCAATCCGTTCGCCAGGTATGGGACTTTGAAGCTAAGAAATGGTTGAAAAGACAACAAATTTTTCGCAATTCTGCTGCTCCAAACGCTTAACCAGAATGGGGTAGGGAAAAAATACACATACCGTTGTAATCGGGCGAGTTTCTACTTTCAGATGCAATAGGAATTTTTGGGTTAGGTCAATCCGTTCGCGAGATATGGGAGTTTGAAGCCAAGAAATGGTTGAGAAGGCAAAAAATTTTTCGCAATTCTGCTGCTCCAAACGCTTAAACAGAATCGCCTAGGGAAAAAATACACATACCGTTGTAATCGGGCGAGTTTCTACTTTCAGATGCAATAGGAATTTTTGGGTTAGGTCGATCCGTTCGCGAGATATGGGAGTTTGAAGCCAAGAAATGGTTGAGAAGAAAACAAATTTTTCGCAATTCTGCTGCTCCAAACGCTTAACCAGAAGGGGCTAGGGAAAAAATACACATACCGTTGTAATCGGGAGAGTTTCTGCTTTCACAAGCAACAGGAATTTTTGGGTTTGGTCAATCCGTTCGCGAGATATGGGAGTTTGAAGCCAAGAAATGGTTGAGAAGGCATACAATTTTTCGCAATTCTGCTGCTTCAAACGCTTAACCAGAATGGCCTAGGGAAAAAATACACATACCGTTGTAATCGGGCGAGATTCTACTTTCAGATGCAATAGGAATTTTTGGGTTAGGTGAATCCGTTCGCGAGATATGGGAGTTTGAAGCCAAGAAATGGTTGAGAAGGCAAAAAATTTTTCGCAAATCTGCTGCTCCAAACGCTTAACCAGAATGCCCTAGGGGAAAAATACGCATACCGTTGTAATCGGGCGAGTTTCTACTTTCAGACGCAGCAGGAATTTTGGGTTTGGTCAATCCGTTCGCGAGATATGGGACTTTGAAGCTAAGAAATGGTTGAGAAGACAACAAATTTTTCGCAATTCTGCTGCTCCAAACGCTTAACCAGAATGGGGTAGGGAAAAAATACACATACCGTTGTAATCGGGAGAGTTTCTACTTTCACAAGCAATAGGAATTTTTGGGTTTGGTCAGTCCGTTCGCGAGATATGGGAGTTTGAAGCCAAGAAATGGTTGACAAGACAACAAATTTGTCGCACTTCTGCTGCTCCAATCGCTTAACCAGAAAGGCCTAGGGGAAAAATACACATACCGTTGTATTCGGGCGAGTTTCTACTTTCAGTTACAATAGGAATTTTTGGGTCTGGTCAATCCGTTCGCGAGATATGGGACTTTGAAGCTAAGAAATGGTTGACAAGACAACAAATTTTTCGCACTTCTGCTGATCCAATCGCTTAACCAGAATGCCCTAGGGGAAAAATACGCTTACCGTTGTAATCGGGCGAGTTTCTACTTTCAGACGCAGCAGGAATTTTGGGTTTGGTCAATCCGTTCGCCAGATATGGGACTTTGAAGCTAAGAAATGGTTGAGAAGACAACAAATTTTTCGCAATTCTGCTGCTCCAAACGCTTAACCAGAATGCCCTAGGGGAAAAATATGCATACCGTTGTAATCGGGCGAGTTTCTACTTTCAGACGCAGCAGGAATTTTGGGTTTGGTCAATCCGTTCGCGAGATATGGGACTTTGAAGCTAAGAAATGGTTGACAAGACAACAAATTTTTCGCACTTCTGCTGCTCCAAACGCTTAACCAGAATGGGGTAGGGAAAAAATACACATACCGTTGTAATCGGGCGAGTTTCTACTTTCAGATGCAATAGGAATTTTTGGGTTAGGTCAATCCGTTCGCGAGATATGGGAGTTTGAAGCCAAGAAATGGTTGAGAAGGCAAAAAATTTTTCGCAATTCTGCTGCTCCAAACGCTTAAACAGAATCGCCTAGGGAAAAAATACACATACCGTTGTAATCGGGCGAGTTTCTACTTTCAGATGCAATAGGAATTTTTGGGTAAGGTCGATCCGTTCGCGAGATATGGGAGTTTGAAGCCAAGAAATGGTAGAGAAGGCAAAAAATTTTTCACAATTCTGCTGCTCCAAACGCTTAACCAGAAAGGCCAAGGGAAAAAATACACATACCGCTGTAGTCGGGCGAGTGTCAACTTTCAGATGCAATAGGAATTTTTGGGTTGTGTCAATCCGTTCGCGAGATATGGGAGTTTGAAGCCAAGAAATAGTTGAGAAGGCAAAAAATTTTTCGTAATTCGGCTGCTCCAAACGCTTAACCAGAATGGTCTAGGGAAAAAATACACATACCGTTGTAATCGGGCGAGTTTCTACTTTCAGATGCAATAGGAATTTTTGGGTTAGGTCAATCCGTTCGCGAGATATGGGAGTTTGAAGCCAAGAAATGGTAGAGAAGGCAAAAAATTGTTCACAATTCTGCTGCTCCAAACGCTTAACCAGAATGGCCTGGGGAAAAAATACACACACCGTTGTAATCGGGCGAGTTTCTAGTTTCAGATGCAATAGGAATTTTTGGGTTAGGTCAATCCGTTCGCGAGATATGGGAGTTTGAAGCTAAGAAATGGTTGACAAGACAACAAATTTTTCGCAATTCTGCTGCTCCAATCGCTTAACCAGAATGGCCTAGGGGAAAAATACACGTACCGTCGTAATCGGGCGAGTTTCTACTTTCAGATGCAATAGGAATTTTTGGGTTAGGTCAATCCGTTCGCGAGATATGGGAGTTTGAAGCTAAGAAATGGTTGAGAAGACAACAAATTTTTCGCAATTCTGCTGCTCCAAACGCTTAACCAGAATGGGCTAGGGAAAAAATTCACATACCGTTGTAATTGGGCGAGTTTCTACTTTCAGACGCAACAGGAATTTTTGGGTTAGGACAATCCGTTCGCGAGATATGGGAGTTTGAAGCCAAGAAATGGTTGAGAAGGCAAAAAATTTTTCGCAATTCTGCTGCTCCAAACGCTTAAACAGAATGGCCTAGGGAAAAAATACACATACCGTTGTAATCGGGCGAGCTTCTACTTTCAGATGCAATAGGAATTTTTGAGTTAGGTCAATCCGTTCGCGAGATATGGGAGTTTGAAGCCAAGAAATGGTTGAGAAGGCAAAAAATTTTTCGCAATTCTGTTGCTCCAAACGCTTAACCAGAATGGCCTAGGGAAAAAATACACATACCGTTGTAATCGGGCGAGTTTCTACTTTCAGTTACAATAGGAATTTTTGGGTTCGGTCAATCCGTTCGCGAGATATGGGACTTTGAAACTAAGAAATGGTTGACAAGACAACAAATTTTTCGCACTTCTGCTGCTCCAATCGCTTAACCAGAATGGCCTAGGGGAAAAATACACTTACCGTCGTAATCGGGCGAGTTTCTACTTTCAGATGCAATAGGAATTTTTGGGTTAGGTCAATCCGTTCGCGAGATATGGGAGTTTGAAGCTAAGAAATGGTTGAGAAGACAACAAATTTTTCGCAATTCTGCTGCTCCAAACGCTTAACCAGAATGGGCTAGGGAAAAAATTCACATACCGTTGTAATTGGGCGAGTTTCTACTATCAGACGCAACAGGAATTTTTGGGTTAGGAAAATCCGTTCGCGCGATATGGGAGTTTGAAGCCAAGAAATGGTTGAGAAGGCAAAAAATTTTTCGCAATTCTGCTGCTCCAAACGCTTAAACAGAATGGCCTAGGGAAAAAATACACATACCGTTGTAATCGGGCGAGCTTCTACTTTCAGATGCAATAGGAATTTTTGAGTTAGGTCAATCCGTTCGCGAGATATGGGAGTTTGAAGCCAAGAAATGGTTGAGAAGGCAAAAAATTTTTCGCAATTCTGCTGCTCCAAACGCTTAACCAGAATGGCCTAGGGAAAAAATACACATACCGTTGTAATCGGGCGAGTTTCTACTTTCAGTTACAATAGGAATTTTTGGGTTCGGTCAATCCGTTCGCGAGATATGGGACTTTGAAACTAAGAAATGGTTGACAAGACAACAAATTTTTCGCACTTCTGCTGCTCCAATCGCTTAACCAGAATGGCCTAGGGGAAAAATACACGTACCGTCGTAATCGGGCGAGTTTCTACTTTCAGATGCAATAGGAATTTTTGGGTTAGGTCAATCCGTTCGCGAGATATGGGAGTTTGAAGCTAAGAAATGGTTGAGAAGACAACAAATTTTTCGCAATTCTGCTGCTCCAAACGCTTAACCAGAATGGGCTAGGGAAAAAATTCACATACCGTTGTAAATGGGCGAGTTTCTACTTTCAGACGCAACAGGAATTTTTGGGTTAGGACAATCCGTTCGCGCGATATGGGAGTTTGAAGCCAAGAAATGGTTGAGAAGGCAAAAAATTTTTCGCAATTCTGCTGCTCCAAACGCTTAAACAGAATGGCCTAGGGAAAAAATACACATACCGTTGTAATCGGGCGAGCTTCTACTTTCAGATGCAATAGGAATTTTTGAGTTAGGTCAATCCGTTCGCGCGATATGGGAGTTTGAAGCCAAGAAATGGTTGAGAAGGCAAAAAATTTTTGCGCAATTCTGCTGCTCTAAACGCTTAACCAGAATGGCCTAGGGAAAAAATACACATACCGTTGTAATCGGGCGAGTTTCTACTTTCAGATGCAATAGGAATTTTTGGGTTAGGTCATTCCGTTTGCGAGATATGGGAGTTTGAAGCCAAGAAATGGTTGAGAAGGCAAAAAATTTCTCGCAACTCTGCCGCTCCAAAAGCTTAACCAGAAAGGCCTAGGGAAAAAATACACATACCGTTGTAATCGGGCGAGTTTCTACTTTCAGTTACAATAGGAATTTTTGGGTTCGGTCAATCCGTTCGCGAGATATGGGAGTTTGAAGCCAAGAAATGGTTGACAGGCAAAAAATTTTTCGCAATTCTGCTGCTCCAAACGCTTAACCAGAATGGCCTAGGGAAAAAATACACATACCGTTGTAATCGGGCGAGTTTCTACTTTCAGTTACAATAGGAATTTTTGGGTTAGGTCAATCCGTTCGCGAGATATGGGAGTTTGAAGCCAAGAAATGGTTGACAGGCAAAAAATTTTTCGCAATTCTGCTGCTCCAAACGCTTAACCAGAATGGCCTAGGGAAAAAATACACATACCGTTGTAATCGGGCGAGTTTCTACTTTCAGTTACAATAGGAATTTTTGGGTTCGGTGAATCCGTTCGCGAGATATGGGACTTTGAAACTAAGAAATGGTTGACAAGACAAGAAATTTTTCGCACTTCTGCTGCTCCAATCGCTAAACCAGAATGGCCTAGGGGAAAAATACACGTACCGTCGTAATCGGGCGAGTTTCTACTTTCAGATGCAATAGGAATTTTTGGGTTAGGTCAATCCGTTCGCGAGATATGGGAGTTTGAAGCTAAGAAATGGTTGAGAAGACAACAAATTTTTCGCAACTCTGCTGCTCCAAACGCTTAACCAGAATGGGCTAGGGAAAAAATTCACATACCGTTGTAATTGGGCGAGTTTCTACTTTCAGACGCAACAGGAATTTTTGGGTTAGGTCAATCCGTTCGCGAGATATGGGAGTTTGAAGCTAAGAAATGGTTGAGAAGACAACAAATTTTTCGCAATTCTGCTGCTCCAAACGCTTAACCAGAATGGGCTAGGGAAAAAATTCACATACCGTTGTAATTGGGCGAGTTTCTACTTTCAGACGCAACAGGAATTTTTGGGTTAGGACAACCCGTTCGCGCGATATGGGAGTTTGAAGCCAAGAAATGGTTGAGAAGGCAAAAAATTTTTCGCAATTCTGCTGCTCCAAACGCTTAAACAGAATGGCCTAGGGAAAAAATACACATACCGTTGTAATCGGGCGAGCTTCTACTTTCAGATGCAATAGGAATTTTTGAGTTAGGTCAATCCGTTCGCGAGATATGGGAGTTTGAAGCCAAGAAATGGTTGAGAAGGCAAAAAATTTTTGCGCAATTCTGCTGCTCTAAACGCTTAACCAGAATGGCCTAGGGAAAAAATACACATACCGTTGTAATCGGGCGAGTTTCTACTTTCACTTACAATAGGAATTTTTGGGTTCGGTCAATCCGTTCGCGAGATATGGGAGTTTGAAGCCAAGAAATGGTTGACAGGCAAAAAATTTTTCGCAATTCTGCTGCTCCAAACGCTTAACCAGAATGGCCTAGGGAAAAAATACACATACCGTTGTAATCGGGCGAGTTTCTACTTTCAGTTACAATAGGAATTTTTGGGTTCGGTCAATCCGTTCGCGAGATATGGGACTTTGAAACTAAGAAATGGTTGACAAGACAAGAAATTTTTCGCACTTCTGCTGCTCCAATCGCTAAACCAGAATGGCCTAGGGGAAAAATACACGTACCGTCGTAATCGGGCGAGTTTCTACTTTCAGATGCAATAGGAATTTTTAAGTTAGGTCAATCCGTTCGCGAGATATGGGAGTTTGAAGCCAAGAAATGGTTGAGAAGGCAAAAAATTTTTCGCAATTCTGCTGCTCCAAACGCTTAACCAGAATGGCCTAGGGAAAAAATACACATACCGTTGTAATCGGGCGAGTTTCTACTTTCACTTACAATAGGAATTTTTGGGTTCGGTCAATCCGTTCGCGAGATATGGGACTTTGAAACTAAGAAATGGTTGACAAGACAACAAATTTTTCGTACTTCTGCTGCTCCAATCGCTTAACCAGAATGGCCTAGGGGAAAAATACACGTACCGTCGTAATCGGGCGAGTTTCTACTTTCAGATGCAATAGGAATTTTTGGGTTAGGTCAATCCGTTCGCGAAATACGGGAGTTTGAAGCCAAGAAATGGTAGAGAAGGCAAAAAATGTTTCACAATTCTGCTGCTCCAAACGCTTAAACAGAATGGCCTAGCGAAAAAATACACCTACCGTTGTAATCGGGCGAGTTTCTACTTTCAGATGCAATAGGAATTCTTGGGTTAGGTCAATCCGTTCGCGAGATATTGGAGTTTGAAGCTAAGAAATGGTTGAGAAGACAACAAATTTTTCGAAATTCTGCTGCTCCAAACGCTTAACCAGAATGGGCTACGGAAAAAATTCACACACAGTTGTAATTGGGCGAGTTTCTACTTTCAGACGCAACAGGAATTTTTGGGTTAGGACAATCCGTTCGCGAGATATGGGAGTTTGAAGCCAAGAAATGGTTGAGAAGGCAAAAAATTTTTCGCAATTCTGCTGCTCCAAACGCTTAAACAGAGTGGCCTAGGGAAAAAATACACACACCGTTGTAATCGGGCGAGTTTCTACTTTCAGATGCAATAGGAATTTTTGGGTTAGGTCAATCCGTTCGCGAGATACGGGAGTTTGAAGCCAAGAAGTGGTAGAGAAGGCAAAAAATGTTTCACAATTCTGCTGCTCCAAACGCTTAAACAGAATGGCCTAGCGAAAAAATACACCTACCGTTGTAATCGGGCGAGTTTCTACTTTCAGATGCAATAGGAATTTTTGGGTTACGTCAATCCGTTCGCGAGATATGGGAGTTTGAAGCTAAGA
Organism: Ptiloglossa arizonensis; assembly: GCF_051014685.1. NCBI lineage: Eukaryota > Metazoa > Arthropoda > Insecta > Hymenoptera > Colletidae > Ptiloglossa > Ptiloglossa arizonensis. The sequence continues at coordinate 113,719 of NW_027479021.1, forward strand.
AATGGTTGAGAAGACAACAAATTTTTCGCAATTCTGCTGCTCCAAACGCTTAACCAGAATGTCCTAGGGAAAAAATACGCACACCCATGCAATCGGGCGAGTTTCTACTTTCAGACGCAGGAGGAACTTTTGGGTTTGGTCAATCCGTTCGGGAGATATGGGACTTTGAATCTAAGAAATGGTTGAGAAGACAACAAATTTTTCGCAATTCTGCTGCTCCAAACGCTTAACCAGAAAGGGCTAGGGAAAAAATTCACATACCGTTGTAATTGGGCGAGTTTTTACTTTCAGACGCAACAGGAATTTTTGGGTTAGGACAATCCGTTCGCGAGATATGGGAGTTTGACGCCAAGAAATGGTTGAGAGGGCAAAAAATTTTTCGCAATTCTGCTGCTCCAAACGCTTAAACAGAATGGCCTAGGGAAAAAATACACATACCGTTGTAATCGGGCGAGTTTCTACTTTCAGTTACAATAGGAATTTTTGGGTTCGGTCAATCCGTTCGCGAGATATGGGAGTTTGAAGCCAAGAAATGGTTGAGAAGGCAAAAAATTTTTCGCAATTCTGCTGCTCCAAACGCTTAACCAGAATGGCCTAGGGAAAAAATAAACATACCGTTGTAATTGGGCGAGTTTCTACTTTCAGTTACAATAGGAATTTTTGGGTTCGGTCAATCCGTTCGCGAGATATGGGAGTTTGAAGCCAAGAAATGGTTGAGAAGGCAAAAAATTTTTCGCAATTCTGCTGCTCCAAACGCATAACCAGAATGGCCTAGGGAAAAAATAAACATACCGTTGTAATCGGGCGAGTATCTACTTTCAGTTACAAAAGGAATTTTTGGGTTCGGTCAATCCGTTCGCGAGATATGGGAGTTTGAAGCCAAGAAATGGTTGAGAAGGCAAAAAATTTTTCGCAATTCTGCTGCTCCAAACGCTTAACCAGAATGGCCTAGGGAAAAAATAAACATACCGTTGTAATCGGGCGAGTTTCTACTTTCAGTTACAAAAGGAATTTTTGGGTTCGGTCAATCCGTTCGCGAGATATGCGACTTTGAAACTAAGAAATGGTTGACAAGACAACAAATTTTTCGCACTTCTGCTGCTCCAATCGCTTAACCAGAATGGCCTAGGGGAAAAATACACGTACCGTCGTAATCGGGCGAGTTTCTACTTTCAGATGCAATAGGAATTTTTGGGTTAGGTCAATCCGTTCGCAAGATATGGGAGTTTGAAGCTAAGAAATGGTTGAGAAGACAACAAATTTTTCGCAATTCTGCTGCTCCAAACGCTTAACCAGAATGGGCTAGGGAAAAAATTCACATACCGTTGTAATTGGGCGAGTTTCTACTTTCAGACGCAACACGAATTTTTGGGTTAGGACAATCCGTTCGCGAGATATGGGAGTTTGAAGCCAAGAAATGGTAGAGAAGGCAAAAAATGTTTCACAATTCTGCTGCTCCAAACGCTTAAACAGAATGGCCTAGCGAAAAAATACACATGCCGTTGTAATCGGGCGAGTTTCTACTTTCAGATGCAATAGGAATTTTTGGGTTAGGTCATTCCGTTCGCGAGATATAGGAGTTTGAAGCCAAGAAATGGTTGAGAAGGCAAAAAATTTTTCGCAATTCTGCTGCTCCAAACGCTTAACCAGAATGGCCTAGGGAAAAAATACACATACCGTTGTAATCGGGCGAGTTTCTACTTTCAGTTACAATAGGAATTTTTGGGTTCGGTCAATCCGTTCGCGAGATATGGGAGTTTGAAGCCAAGAAATGGTTGAGAAGGCAAAAAATTTTTCGCAATTCTGCTGCTCCAAACGCTTAACCAGAATGGCCTAGGGAAAAAATACACATACCGTTGTAATCGGGCGAGTTTCTACTTTCAGTTACAAAAGGAATTTTTGGGTTCGGTCAATCCGTTCGCGAGATATGCGACTTTGAAACTAAGAAATGGTTGACAAGACAACAAATTTTTCGCACTTCTGCTGCTCCAATCGCTTAACCAGAATGGCCTAGGGGAAAAATACACGCACCGTCGTAATCGGGCGAGTTTCTACTTTCAGATGCAATAGGAATTTTTGGGTTAGGTCAATCCGTTCGCAAGATATGGGTGTTTGAAGCTAAGAAATGGTTGAGAAGACAACAAATTTTTCGCAATTCTGCTGCTCCAAACGCTTAACCAGAATGGGCTAGGGAAAAAATTCACATACCGTTGTAATTGGGCGAGTTTCTACTTTCAGACGCAACACGAATTTTTGGGTTAGGACAATCCGTTCGCGAGATATGGGAGTTTGAAGCCAAGAAATGGTTGAGAAGGCAAAAAATTTTTCGCAATTCTGCTGCTCCAAACGCTTAAACAGTATGGCCTAGGGAAAAAATACACATACCGTTGTAATCGGGCGAGCTTCTACTTTCAGATGCAATAGGAATTTTTGGGTTAGGTCAATCCGTTCGCGAGATATGGGAGTTTGAAGCCAAGAAATGGTTGAGAAGGCAAAAAATTTTTGCGCAATTCTGCTGCTCTAAACGCTTAACCAGAATGGCCTAGGGAAAAAATACACATACCGTTGTAATCGGGCGTGTTTCTACTTTCAGATGCAATAGGAATTTTTGGGTTAGGTCATTCCGTTTGCGAGATATGGGAGTTTGAAGCCAAGAAATGGTTGAGAAGGCAAAAAATTTTTCGCAATTCTGCTGCTCCAAACGCTTAAACAGAATGGCCTAGGGAAAAAATACACATACCGTTGTAATCGGGCGAGCTTCTACTTTCAGATGCAATAGGAATTTTTGAGTTAGGTCAATCCGTTCGCGAGATATGGGAGTTTGAAGCCAAGAAATGGTTGAGAAGGCAAAAAATTTTTCGCAATTCTGCTGCTCCAAACGCTTAAACAGAATGGCCTAGGGAAAAAATACACATACCGTTGTAATCGGGCGAGCTTCTACTTTCAGATGCAATAGGAATTTTTGAGTTAGGTCAATCCGTTCGCGAGATATGGGAGTTTGAAGCCAAGAAATGGTTGAGAAGGCAAAAAATTTTTCGCAATTCTGCTGCTCCAAACGCTTAACCAGAATGGCCTAGGGAAAAAATACACATACCGTTGTAATCGGGCGAGTTTCTACTTTCAGTTACAATAGGAATTTTTGGGTTCGGTCAATCCGTTCGCGAGATATGGGACTTTGAAACTAAGAAATGGTTGACAAGACAACAAATTTTTCGCACTTCTGCTGCTCCAATCGCTTAACCAGAATGGCCTAGGGGAAAAATACACGTACCGTCGTAATCGGGCGAGTTTCTACTTTCAGATGCAATAGGAATTTTTGGGTTAGGTCAATCCGTTCGCGAGATACGGGAGTTTGAAGCCAAGAAATGGTAGAGAAGGCAAAAAATGTTTCACAATTCTGCTGCTCCAAACGCTTAAACAGAATGGCCTAGCGAAAAAATACACCTACCGTTGTAATCGGGCGAGTTTCTACTTTCAGATGCAATAGGAATTTTTGGGTTACGTCAATCCGTTCGCGAGATATGGGAGTTTGAAGCTAAGAAATGTTTGAGAAGACAACAAATTTTTCGCAATTCTGCTGCTCCAAACGCTTAACCAGAATGTCCTAGGGAAAAAATACGCACACCCATGTAATCGGGCGAGTTTCTACTTTCAGACGCAGGAGGAACTTTTGGGTTTGGTCAATCCGTTCGGGAGATATGGGACTTTGAATCTAAGAAATGGTTGAGAAGACAACAAATTTTTCGCAATTCTGCTGCTCCAAACGCTTAACCAGAAAGGGCTAGGGAAAAAATTCACATACCGTTGTAATTGGGCGAGTTTTTACTTTCAGACGCAACAGGAATTTTTGGGTTAGGACAATCCGTTCGCGAGATATGGGAGTTTGACGCCAAGAAATGGTTGAGAAGGCAAAAAATTTTTCGCAATTCTGCTGCTCCAAACGCTTAAACAGAATGGCCTAGGGAAAAAATACACATACCGTTGTAATCGGGCGAGTTTCTACTTTCAGTTACAATAGGAATTTTTGGGTTCGGTCAATCCGTTCGCGAGATATGGGAGTTTGAAGCCAAGAAATGGTTGAGAAGGCAAAAAATTTTTCGCAATTCTGCTGCTCCAAACGCTTAACCAGAATGGCCTAGGGAAAAAATAAACATACCGTTGTAATCGGGCGAGTTTCTACTTTCAGTTACAAAAGGAATTTTTGGGTTCGGTCAATCCGTTCGCGAGATATGGGACTTTGAAACTAAGAAATGGTTGACAAGACAACAAATTTTTCGCACTTCTGCACTCCAATCGCTTAACCAGAATGGCCTAAGGGAAAAATACACGTACCGTCGTAATCGGGCGAGTTTCTACTTTCAGATGCAATAGGAATTTTTGGGTTAGGTCAATCCGTTCGCGAGATATGGGAGTTTGAAGCCAAGAAATGGTAGAGAAGGCAAAAAATGTTTCACAATTCTGCTGCTCCAAACGCTTAAACAGAATGGCCTAGCGAAAAAATACACATGCCGTTGTAATCGGGCGAGTTTCTACTTTCAGATGCAATAGGAATTTTTGGGTTACGTCATTCCGTTCGCGAGATATAGGAGTTTGAAGCCAAGAAATGGTTGAGAAGGCAAAAAATTTTTCGCAATTCTGCTGCTCCAAACGCTTAACCAGAATGGCCTAGGGAAAAAATACACATACCGTTGTAATCGGGCGAGTTTCTACTTTCAGCTACAATAGGAATTTTTGGGTTCGGTCAATCCGTTCGCGAGATATGGGAGTTTGAAGCCAAGAAATGGTTGAGAAGGCAAAAAATTTTTCGCAATTCTGCTGCTCCAAACGCTTAACCAGAATGGCCTAGGGAAAAAATACACATACCGTTGTAATCGGGCGAGTTTCTACTTTCAGTTACAAAAGGAATTTTTGGGTTCGGTCAATCCGTTCGCGAGATATGCGACTTTGAAACTAAGAAATGGTTGACAAGACAACAAATTTTTCGCACTTCTGCTGCTCCAATCGCTTAACCAGAATGGCCTAGGGGAAAAATACACGCACCGTCGTAATCGGGCGAGTTTCTACTTTCAGATGCAATAGGAATTTTTGGGTTAGGTCAATCCGTTCGCAAGATATGGGTGTTTGAAGCTAAGAAATGGTTGAGAAGACAACAAATTTTTCGCAATTCTGCTGCTCCAAACGCTTAACCAGAATGGGCTAGGGAAAAAATTCACATACCGTTGTAATTGGGCGAGTTTCTACTTTCAGACGCAACACGAATTTTTGGGTTAGGACAATCCGTTCGCGAGATATGGGAGTTTGAAGCCAAGAAATGGTTGAGAAGGCAAAAAATTTTTCGCAATTCTGCTGCTCCAAACGCTTAAACAGTATGGCCTAGGGAAAAAATACACATACCGTTGTAATCGGGCGAGCTTCTACTTTCAGATGCAATAGGAATTTTTGGGTTAGGTCAATCCGTTCGCGAGATATGGGAGTTTGAAGCCAAGAAATGGTTGAGAAGGCAAAAAATTTTTGCGCAATTCTGCTGCTCTAAACGCTTAACCAGGATGGCCTAGGGTAAAAATAAACATACCGTTGTAATTGGGCGAGTTTCTACTTTCAGTTACAATAGGAATTTTTGGGTTCGGTCAATCCGTTCGCGAGATATGGGAGTTTGAAGCCAAGAAATGGTTGAGAAGGCAAAAAATTTTTCGCAATTCTGCTGCTCCAAACGCATAACCAGAATGGCCTAGGGAAAAAATAAACATACCGTTGTAATCGGGCGAGTTTCTACTTTCAGTTACAAAAGGAATTTTTGGGTTCGGTCAATCCGTTCGCGAGATATGGGAGTTTGAAGCCAAGAAATGGTTGAGAAGGCAAAAAATTTTTCGCAATTCTGCTGCTCCAAACGCTTAACCAGAATGGCCTAGGGAAAAAATAAACATACCGTTGTAATCGGGCGAGTTTCTACTTTCAGTTACAAAAGGAATTTTTGGGTTCGGTCAATCCGTTCGCGAGATATGGGACTTTGAAACTAAGAAATGGTTGACAAGACAACAAATTTTTCGCACTTCTGCTGCTCCAATCGCTTAACCAGAATGGCCTAGGGGAAAAATACACGTACCGTCGTAATCGGGCGAGTTTCTACTTTCAGATGCAATAGGAATTTTTGGGTTAGGTCAATCCGTTCCCAAGATATGGGAGTTTGAAGCTAAGAAATGGTTGAGAAGACAACAAATTTTTCGCAATTCTGCTGCTCCAAACGCTTAACCAGAATGGGCTAGGGAAAAAATTCACATACCGTTGTAATTGGGCGAGTTTCTACTTTCAGACGCGACACGAATTTTTGGGTTAGGACAATCCGTTCGCGAGATATGGGAGTTTGAAGCCAAGAAATGGTAGAGAAGGCAAAAAATGTTTCACAATTCTGCTGCTCCAAACGCTTAAACAGAATGGCCTAGCGAAAAAATACGCATACCGTTGTAATCGGGCGAGTTTCTACTTTCAGATGCAATAGGAATTTTTGGGTTAGGTTATTCCGTTCGCGAGATATGGGAGTTTGAAGCCAAGAAATGGTTGAGAAGGCAAAAAATTTTTCGCAATTCTGCTGCTCCAAACGCTTAACCAGAATGGCCTAGGGAAAAAATACACATACCGTTGTAATCGGGCGAGTTTCTACTTTCAGTTACAATAGGAATTTTTGGGTTCGGTCAATCCGTTCGCGAGATATGGGAGTTTGAAGCCAAGAAATGGTCGAGAAGGCAAAAAATTTTTCGCAATTCTGCTGCTCCAAACGCTTAACCAGAATGGCCTAGGGAAAAAATACACATACCGTTGTAATCGGGCGAGTTTCTACTTTCAGATGCAATAGGAATTTTTGGGTTAGGTCATTCCGTTCGCGAGATATGGGAGTTTGAAGCCAAGAAATTGTTGAGAAGGCAAAAAATTTTTCGCAATTCTGCTGCTCCAAACGCTTAACCAGAGTGGCCTAGGGAAAAAATACACATACCGTTGTAATCGGGCGAGTTTCTACTTTCAGTTACAATAGGAATTTTTGGGTTCGGTCAATCCGTTCGCGAGATATGGGAGTTTGAAGCCAAGAAATGGTTGAGAAGGCAAAGAATTTTTCGCAATTCTGCTGCTCCAAACGCTTAACCAGAATGGCCTAGGGAAAAAATACACATACCGTTGTAATCGGGCGAGTTTCTACTTTTAGATGCAATAGGAATTTTTGGGTTATGTCAATCCGTTCGAGAGATATGGGAGTTTGAAGCTAAGAAGTGTTTGAGAAGCCAACAAATTTTTCGCACTTCTGCTGCTCCAAACGCTTAACCAGATTGGCCTGGGGAAAAAAATCTGCATACCGTCGTAATCGGGCGAGTTTCTACTTTCAAGTGCAATAGGAATTTTTGGGTTAGGTCAATCGGTTCGCGACAAATGGTAGTTTCAAGCTAAGAAATGGTTGAGAAGACAACAAATTTTTCGCAATTCTGCTGCTCCAAACGCTTTAACCAGAATGGGCTAGGGAAAAATACGCGTACCGTTGTAATCGGGCGAGTTTCTACTTTCAAATTCAATAGGAATTTTTGGGTTAGATCAGTCCGTTCGCGCGATATGAGAGTTTGAAGCCAAGAAATGGTTGAGAAGGCAAAAAATTTTTCGCAATTCTGCTGCTCCAAACGCTTAACCAGAATGGCCTAGGGTAAAAATACACACACCGTTGTAATCGGGCGAGTTTCTACTTTCACATGCAATAGGAATTTTTGGGTTAGGTCAATCCGTTCGAGAGATATGGGAGTTTGAAGCTAAGAAGTGGTTGAGAAGCCAACACATTTTTCGCAATTCTGCTGCTCCAAACGCTTAACCAGAATGGCCTAGGGAAAAAATACGCACACCCTTGTAATCGGGCGAGATTCTACTTTCAGACGCAGAAGGAACTTTTTGGTTTGGTCAATCCGTTCGGGAGATATGGGACTTGGAATCTCAGAAATGGTTGAGAAGACAACAAATTTTTCGCACTTCTTCTGCTCCAATCGCTTAACCAGAATGGCCTAGGGAAAAATACGCATACCGTTGTAATCGGGAGAGTTTCTACTTTCAGACGCAATAAGAATTTTTGGATTAGGTCAATCCGTTCGCGAGATATGGGAGTTTGAAGCCAGGAAATGGTTGAGAAGGCAAAAAATTTTTCGCAATTCTGCTGCTCCAAACGCTTAACCGGAATGGCCTAGGGAAAAAATACACATACCGTTGTAACCGGGCGAGTTTCTACTTTCAGACGCAGCAGGAATTTTTGGATTTGGTCAATCCGTTCGCGAGATGTGGGAGTTTGAAGCTAAGAAATGGTTGAGAAGACAACAAATTTTTCGCAATTCTGCTGCTCCAAACGCTTAACCAGAATGGGCTAGGGAAAAAATTCACATACCGTTGTAATTGGGCGAGTTTCTACTTTCAGACGCAACATGAATTTTTGGGTTAGGACAATCCGTTCGCGAGATATGGGAGTTTGAAGCCAAGAAATGGTAGAGAAGGCAAAAAATGTTTCACAATTCTGCTGCACCAAACGCTTAAACAGAATGGCCTAGCGAAAAAATACACATGCCGTTGTAATCGGGCGAGTTTCTACTTTCAGATGCAATAGGAATTTTTGGGTTAGGTCATTCCGTTCGCGAGATATAGGAGTTTGAAGCCAAGAAATGGTCGAGAAGGCAAAAAATTTTTCGCAATTCTGCTGCTCCAAACGCTTAACCAGAATGGCCTAGGGAAAAAATACACATACCGTTGTAATCGGGCGAGTTTCTACTTTCAGTTACAATAGGAATTTTTGGGTTCGGTCAATCCGTTCGCGAGATATGGGAGTTTGAAGCCAAGAAATGGTTGAGAAGGCAAAAAATTTTTCGCAATTCTGCTGCTCCAAACGCTTAACCAGAATGGCCTAGGGAAAAAATGCACATACCGTTGTAATCGGCCGAGTTTCTACTTTCAGTTACAAAACGAATTTTTGGGTTCGGTCAATCCGTTCGCGAGATATGCGACTTTGAAACTAAGAAATGGTTGACAAGACAACAAATTTTTCGCACTTCTGCTGCTCCAATCGCTTAACCAGAATGGCCTAGGGGAAAAATACACGCACCGTCGTAATCGGGCGAGTTTCTACTTTCAGATGCAATAGGAATTTTTGGGTTAGGTCAATCCGTTCGCAAGATATGGGTGTTTGAAGCTAAGAAATGGTTGAGAAGACAACAAGTTTTTCGCAATTCTGCTGCTCCAAACGCTTAACCAGAATGGGCTAGGGAAAAAATTCACATACCGTTGTAATTGGGCGAGTTTCTACTTTCAGACGCAACACGAATTTTTGGGTTAGGACAATCCGTTCGCGAGATATGGGAGTTTGAAGCCAAGAAATGGTTGAGAAGGCAAAAAATTTTTCGCAATTCTGCTGCTCCAAACGCTTAAACAGAATGGCCTAGGGAAAAAATACACATACCGTTGTAATCGGGCGAGCTTCTACTTTCAGATGCAATAGGAATTTTTGGGTTAGGTCAATCCGTTCGCGAGATATGGGAGTTTGAAGCCAAGAAATGGTTGAGAAGGCAAAAAATTTTTGCGCAATTCTGCTGCTCTAAACGCTTAACCAGGATGGCCTAGGGTAAAAATACACACACCGTTGTAATCGGACGAGTTTCTACTTTCAGATGCAATAGGAATTTTTGGGTTATGTCAATCCGTTCGCGAGATATGGGAATTTGAAGCCAAGAAATGGTAGAGGAGGCAAAAAATTTTTCACAATTCTGCTGCTCCAAACGCTTAACCAGAATGGCCTAGGGAAAAAATACACGTACCGTTGTAATCGGGCGAGTTTCTACCTTCAAGTGCAATAGGAATTTTTGGGTTAGGTCAATCGGTTCGCGACATATGGGAGTTTCAAGCTAAGAAATGGTTGAGAAGACAACAAATTTTTCGCAATTCTGCTGCTCCAAACGCTTATCCAGAATGGCCTACGGAAAAAATACACATACCGTTGTAATCGGGCGAGCTTCTACTTTCAGATGCAATAGGAATTTTTGGGCTAGGTCAATCCGTTCGCGAGATATGGGAGTTTGAAGCCAAGAAATGGTTGAGAAGGCAAAAAATTTTTCGCAATTCTGCTGCTCCAAACGCTTAACCAGAATGGCCTAGGGAAAAAATACACATACCGTTGTAATCGGGCGAGTTTCTACTTTTAGATGCAATAGGAATTTTTGGGTTATGTCAATCCGTTCGAGAGATATGGGAGTTTGAAGCTAAGAAGTGTTTGAGAAGCCAACAAATTTTTCGCACTTCTGCTGCTCCAAACGCTTAACCAGATTGGCCTGGGGAAAAAAATCTGCATACCGTCGTAATCGGGCGAGTTTCTACTTTTAGATGCAATAGGAATTTTTGGGTTAGGTCAATCCGTTCGAGAGATATGGGAGTTTGAAGCTAAGAAGTGGTTGAGAAGCCAACAAATTTTTCGCAATTCTGCTGCTCCAAACGCTTAACCGGAATGGCCTAGGGAAAAAATACGCACACCCTTGTAATCGGGCGAGATTCTACTTTCAGACGCAGAAGGAACTTTTGGGTTTGGTCAATCCGTTCGGGAGATATGGGACTTGGAATCTCAGAAATGGTTGAGAAGACAACAAATTTTTCGCACTTCTTCTGCTCCAATCGCTTAACCAGAATGGCCTAGGGAAAAATACACGTACCGTCGTAATCGGGCGAGTTTCTACTTTCAGATGCAATAGGAATTTTTGGGTTAGGTCATTCCGTTCGCGAGATATGTGAGTTTGAAGCCAAGAAATTGTTGAGAAGGCAAAAAATTTTTCGCAATTCTGCTGCTCCAAACGCTTAACCAGAATGGCCTAGGGAAAAAATACACATACCGTTGTAATCGGGCGAGTTTCTACTTTCAGTTACAATAGGAATTTTTGGGTTCGGTCAATCCGTTCGCGAGATATGGGAGTTTGAAACCAAGAAATGGTTGAGAAGGCAAAAAATTTTTCGCAATTCTGCTGCTCCAAACGCTTAACCAGAATGGCCTTGGGAAAAAATACACATACCGTTGTAATCGGGCGAGTTTCTACTTTCACTTACAATAGGAATTTTTGGGTTCGGTCAATCCGTTCGCGAGATATGGGACTTTGAAACTAAGAAATGGTTGACAAGACAACAAATTTTTCGCACTTCTGCTGCTCCAATCGCTTAACCAGAATGGCCTAGGGGAAAAATACACGTACCGTCGTAATCGGGCGAGTTTCTACTTTCAGATGCAATAGGAATTTTTGGGTTAGGTCAATCCGTTCGCAAGATATGGGTGTTTGAAGCTAAGAAATGGTTGAGAAGACAACAAATTTTTCGCAATTCTGCTGCTCCAAACGCCTAACCAGAATGGGCTAGGGAAAAAATTCACATACCGTTGTAATCGGGCGAGTTTCTACTTTCAGTTACAATAGGAATTTTTGGGTTCGGTCAATCCGTTCGCGAGATATGGGAGTTTGAAGCCAAGAAATGGTTGAGAAGGCAAAAAATTTTTCGCAATTCTGCTGCTCCAAACGCTTAACCAGAATGGCCTAGGGAAAAAATACACATACCGTTGTAATTGGGCGAGTTTCCACTTTCAGATGCAATAGGACTTTTTGGGTTATGTCAATCCGTTCGCGAGATATGGGAATTTGAAGCCAAGAAATGGTAGAGGAGGCAAAAAATTTTTCACAATTCTGCTGCTCCAAACGCTTAACCAGAATGGCGTAGGGAAAAAATACACGTACCGTTGTAATCGGGCGAGTTTCTACCTTCAAGTGCAATAGGAATTTTTGGGTTAGGTCAATCGGTTCGCGACATATGGGAGTTTCAAGCTAAGAAATGGTTGAGAAGACAACAAATTTTTCGCAATTCTGCTGCTCCAAACGCTTATCCAGAATGGCCTACGGAAAAAATACACATACCGTTGTAATCGGGCGAGTTTCTACTTTCAGATGCAATAGGAATTTTTGGGCTAGGTCAATCCGTTCGCGAGATATGGGAGTTTGAAGCCAAGAAATGGTTGAGAAGGCAAAAAATTTTTCGCAATTCTGCTGCTCCAAACGCTTAACCAGAATGGCCTAGGGAAAAAATACACATACCGTTGTAATCGGGCGAGTTTCTACTTTTAGATGCAATAGGAATTTTTGGGTTATGTCAATCCGTTCGAGAGATTAGGGAGTTTGAAGCTAAGAAGTGTTTGAGAAGCCAACAAATTTTTCGCACTTCTGCTGCTCCAAACGCTTAACCAGATTGGCCTGGGGAAAAGAATCTGCATACCGTCGTAATCGGGCGAGTTTCTACTTTTAGATGCAATAGGAATTTTTGGATTAGGTCAATCCGTTCGCGAGATATGGGAGTTTGAAGCCAGGAAATGGTTGAGAAGGCAAAAAATTTTTCGCAATTCTGCTGCTCCAAACGCTTAACCGGAATGGCCTAGGGAAAAAATACACATACCGTTGTAACCGGGCGAGTTTCTACTTTCAGACGCAACAGGAATTATTGGGTTAAGTCAATTCGTTCGCGAGATATGGGAGTTTGAAGCCAAGAAATGGTTGAGAAGGCAAAAAATTTTTCGCAATTCTGCTGCTCCAAAGGCTTAACCAGAAGGCCCAGGGGAAAAAATACGCATACAGTTGTAATCGCGCGAGTTTCTACTTTCAGACGCAGCAGGAATTTTTGGATTTGGTCAATCCGTTCGCGAGATATGGGACTTTGAAGCTAAGAAATGGTTGAGAAGACAACAAATTGTTCGCAATTCTGCTGCTCCAAACGCTTAACCAGAATGGCCTAGGGAAAAAATACACATACCGTTGTAATCGGGCGAGTTTCTACTTTCAGATGCAATAGGAATTTTTGAGTTAGGTCAATCCGTTCGCGAGATATGGGACTTTGAAGCCAAGAAATGGTTGAGAAGGCAAAAAATTTTTCGCAATTCTGCTGCTCCAAACGCTTAACCAGAATGGCCTAGGGAAAAAATACACGTACCGTCGTAATCGGGCTAGTTTCTACTTTCAGATGCAATAGGAATTTTTGGGTTAGGTCAATCCGTTCGCGAGATGTGGGAGTTTGAAGCTAAGAAATGGTTGAGAAGACAACAAATTTTTCGCAATTCTGCTGCTCCAAACGCTTAACCAGAATGGGCTAGGGAAAAAATTCACATACCGTTGTAATCGGGCGAGTTTCTACTTTCAGTTACAATAGGAATTTTTGGGTTAGGACAATCCGTTCGCGAGATATGGGAGTTTGGAGCCAAGAAATGGTTGAGAGGACAACAAATTTTTCACAATTCTGCTGCTCCAAACGCTTAACCAGAATGACCTAGGGAAAAAATACACGAACCGTTGTAATCGGGCGAGTTTCTACTTTCAAGTGCAATAGGAATTTTTGGGTTAGGTCAATCGGTTCGCGACATATGGGAGTTTCAATGTAAGAAATGGTTGAGAAGGCAAAAAATTTTTCGCAATTCTGCTGCTCCAAACGCTTAACCAGAATGGGCTAGGGAAAAAATTCACATACCGTTGTAATTGGGCGAGTTTCTACTTTCAGACGCAACACGAATTTTTGGGTTAGGACAATCCGTTCGCGAGATATGGGAGTTTGAAGCCAAGAAAGGGTAGAGAAGGCAAAAAATGTTTTACAATTCTGCTGCTCCAAACGCTTAAACAGAATGGCCTAGCGAAAAAATACACATACCGTTGTAATCGGGCGAGTTTCTACTTTCAGATGCAATAGGAATTTTTGGGTTAGGTTATTCCGTTCGCGAGAAATGGGAGTTTGAAGCCAAGAAATGGTTGAGAAGGCAAAAAATTTTTCGCAATTCTGCTGCTCCAAACGCTTAACCAGAATGGCCTAGGGAAAAAATACACATACCGTTGTAATCGGGCGAGTTTCTACTTTCAGTTACAATAGGAATTTTGGGTTCGGTCAATCCGTTCGCGAGATATGGGAGTTTGAAGCCAAGAAATGGTCGAGAAGGCAAAAATTTTTCGCAATTCTGCTGCTCCAAACGCTTAACCAGAATGGCCTAGGGAAAAAATACACATACCGTTGTAATCGGGCGAGTTTCTACTTTCAGTTACAATAGGAATTTTTGGGTTCGGTCAATCCGTTCGCGAGATATGGGAGTTTGAAGCCAAGAAATGGTTGAGAAGGCAAAAAATTTTTCGCAATTCTGCTGCTCCAAACGCTTAACCAGAATGGCCTTGGGAAAAAATACACATACCGTTGTAATCGGGCGAGTTTCTACTTTCACTTACAATAGGAATTTTTGGGTTCGGTCAATCCGTTCGCGAGATATGGGACTTTGAAACTAAGAAATGGTTGACAAGACAACAAATTTTTCGCACTTCTGCTGCTCCAATCGCTTAACCAGAATGGCCTAGGGGAAAAATACACGTACCGTCGTAATCGGGCGAGTTTCTACTTTCAGATGCAATAGGAATTTTTGGGTTAGGTCAATCCGTTCGCGAGATATGGGAGTTTGAAGCTAAGAAATGGTTGAGAAGACAACAAATTTTTCGCAATTCTGCTGCTCCAAACGCTTAACCAGAATGGGCTAGGGAAAAAATTCACATACCGTTGTAATCGGGCGAGCTTCTACTTTCAGATGCAATAGGAATTTTTGGGTTAGGTCAATCCGTTCGCAAGATATGGGTGTTTGAAGCTAAGAAATGGTTGAGAAGACAACAAATTTTTCGCAATTCTGCTGCTCCAAACGCTTAACCAGAATGGGCTAGGGAAAAAATTCACATACCGTTGTAATCGGGCGAGTTTCTACTTTCAGTTACAATAGGAATTTTTGGGTTCGGTCAATCCGTTCGCGAGATATGGGAGTTTGAAGCCAAGAAATGGTTGAGAAGGCAAAAAATTTTTCGCAATTCTGCTGCTCCAAACGCTTAACCAGAATGGCCTAGGGAAAAAATACACATACCGCTGTAATTGGGCGAGTTTCTACTTTCAGATGCAATAGGACTTTTTGGGTTATGTCAATCCGTTCGCGAGATATGGGAATTTGAAGCCAAGAAATGGTAGAGGAGGCAAAAAATTTTTCACAATTCTGCTGCTCCAAACGCTTAACCAGAATGGCCTAGGGAAAAAATACACATACCGTTGTAATCGGGCGAGTTTCTACTTTTAGATGCAATAGGAATTTTTGGGTTATGTCAATCCGTTCGAGAGATATGGGAGTTTGAAGCTAAGAAGTGTTTGAGAAGCCAACAAATTTTTCGCACTTCTGCTGCTCCAATCGCTTAACCAGATTGGCCTGGGGAAAAAAATCTGCATACCGTCGTAATCGGGCGAGTTTCTACTTTTAGATGCAATAGGAATTTTTGGGTTAGGTCAATCCGTTCGAGAGATATGGGAGTTTGAAGCTAAGAAGTGGTTGAGAAGCCAACAAATTTTTCGCAATTCTGCTGCTCCAAACGCTTAACCGGAATGGCCTAGGGAAAAAATACGCACACCCTTGTAATAGGGCGAGATTCTACTTTCAGACGCAGAAGGAACTTTTGGGTTTGGTCAATCCGTTCGGGAGATATGGGACTTGGAATCTCAGAAATGGTTGAGAAGACAACAAATTTTTCGCACTTCTTCTGCTCCAATCGCTTAACCAGAATGGCCTAGGGAAAAATACACGTACCGTCGTAATCGGGCGAGTTTCTACTTTCAGATGCAATAGGAATTTTTGGGTTAGGTCAATCCGTTCGCGAGATATGGGAGTTTGAAGCTAAGAAATGGTTGAGAAGACAACAAATTTTTCGCAATTCTGCTGCTCCAAACGCTTAACCAGAATGGCCTAGGGAAAAAATACACATACCGTTGTAATCGGGCGAGTTTCTACTTTCAGATGCAATAGGAATTTTTGGGTTAGGTCATTCCGTTCGCGAGATATGTGAGTTTGAAGCCAAGAAATTGTTGAGAAGGCAAAAAATTTTTCGCAATTCTGCTGCTCCAAACGCTTAACCAGAATGGCCTAGGGAAAAAATACACATACCGTTGTAATCGGGCGAGTTTCTACTTTCAGTTACAATAGGAATTTTTGGGTTCGGTCAATCCGTTCGCGAGATATGGGAGTTTGAAGCCAAGAAATGGTTGAGAAGGCAAAAAATTTTTCGCAATTCTGCTGCTCCAAACGCTTAATCAGAATGGCCTTGGGAAAAAATACACATACCGTTGTAATCGGGCGAGTTTCTACTTTCACTTACAATAGGAATTTTTGGGTTCGGTCAATCCGTTCGCGAGATATGGGACTTTGAAACTAAGAAATGGTTGACAAGACAACAAATTTTTCGCACTTCTGCTGCTCCAATCGCTTAACCAGAATGGCCTAGGGGAAAAATACACGTACCGTCGTAATCGGGCGAGTTTCTACTTTCAGATGCAATAGGAATTTTTGGGTTAGGTCAATCCGTTCGCGAGATATGGGAGTTTGAAGCTAAGAAATGGTTGAGAAGACAACAAATTTTTCGCAATTCTGCTGCTCCAAACGCTTAACCAGAATGGGCTAGGGAAAAAATTCACATACCGTTGTAATCGGGCGAGCTTCTACTTTCAGATGCAATAGGAATTTTTGGGTTAGGTCAATCCGTTCGCAAGATATGGGTGTTTGAAGCTAAGAAATGGTTGAGAAGACAACAAATTTTTCGCAATTCTGCTGCTCCAAACGCTTAACCAGAATGGGCTAGGGAAAAAATTCACATACCGTTGTAATCGGGCGAGTTTCTACTTTCAGTTACAATAGGAATTTTTGGGTTCGGTCAATCCGTTCGCGAGATATGGGAGTTTGAAGCCAAGAAATGGTTGAGAAGGCAAAAAATTTTTCGCAATTCTGCTGCTCCAAACGCTTAACCAGAATGGCCTAGGGAAAAAATACACATACCGTTGTAATTGGGCGAGTTTCTACTTTCAGATGCAATAGGACTTTTTGGGTTATGTCAATCCGTTCGCGAGATATGGGAATTTGAAGCCAAGAAATGGTAGAGGAGGCAAAAAATTTTTCACAATTCTGCTGCTCCAAACGCTTAACCAGAATGGCCTAGGGAAAAAATACACGTACCGTTGTAATCGGGCGAGTTTCTACCTTCAAGTGCAATAGGAATTTTTGGGTTAGGTCAATCGGTTCGCGACATATGGGAGTTTCAAGCTAAGAAATGGTTGAGAAGACAACAAATTTTTCGCAATTCTGCTGCTCCAAACGCTTATCCAGAATGGCCTACGGAAAAAATACACATACCGTTGTAATCGGGCGAGTTTCTACTTTCAGATGCAATAGGAATTTTTGGGCTAGGTCAATCCGTTCGCGAGATATGGGAGTTTGAAGCCAAGAAATGGTTGAGAAGGCAAAAAATTTTTCGCAATTCTGCTGCTCCAAACGCTTAACCAGAATGGCCTAGGGAAAAAATACACATACCGTTGTAATCGGGCGAGTTTCTACTTTTAGATGCAATAGGAATTTTTGGGTTAGGTCAATCCGTTCGAGAGATATGGGAGTTTGAAGCTAAGAAGTGGTTGAGAAGCCAACAAATTTTTCGCAATTCTGCTGCTCCAAACGCTTAACCGGAATGGCCTAGGGAAAAAATACGCACACCCTTGTAATCGGGCGAGATTCTACTTTCAGACGCAGAAGGAACTTTTGGGTTTGGTCAATCCGTTCGGGAGATATGGGACTTGGAATCTCAGAAATGGTTGAGAAGACAACAAATTTTTCGCACTTCTTCTGCTCCAATCGCTTAACCAGAATGGCCTAGGGAAAAATACGCATACCGTTGTAATCGGGAGAGTTTCTACTTTCAGACGCAATAAGAATTTTTGGATTAGGTCAATCCGTTCGCGAGATATGGGAGTTTGAAGCCAGGAAATGGTTGAGAAGGCAAAAAATTTTTCGCAATTCTGCTGCTCCAAACGCTTAACCGGAATGGCCTAGGGAAAAAATACACATACCGTTGTAACCGGGCGAGTTTCTACTTTCAGACGCAGCAGGAATTTTTGGATTTGGTCAATCCGTTCGCGAGATATGGGACTTTGAACCTAAGAAATGGTTGAGAAGACAACAAATTGTTCGCAATTCTGCTGCTCCAAACGCTTAACCAGAATGGCCTAGGGAAAAAATACACATACCGTTGTAATCGGGCGAGTTTCTACTTTCAGATGCAATAGGAATTTTTGGGTTAGGTCAATCCGTTCGCGAGATATGGGAGTTTGAAGCCAAGAAATGGTTGAGAAGGCAAAAAATTTTTCGCAATTCTGCTGCTCCAAACGCTTAACCAGAATGGCCTAGGGAAAAAATACACGTACCGTCGTAATCGGGCGAGTTTCTACTTTCAGATGCAATAGGAATTTTTGGGTTAGGTCAATCCGTTCGCGAGATGTGGGAGTTTGAAGCTAAGAAATGGTTGAGAAGACAACAAATTTTTCGCAATTCTGCTGCTCCAAACGCTTAACCAGAATGGGCTAGGGAAAAAATTCACATACCGTTGTAATTGGGCGAGTTTCTACTTTCAGACGCAACATGAATTTTTGGGTTAGGACAATCCGTTCGCGAGATATGGGAGTTTGAAGCCAAGAAATGGTAGAGAAGGCAAAAAATGTTTCACAATTCTGCTGCACCAAACGCTTAAACAGAATGGCCTAGCGAAAAAATACACATGCCGTTGTAATCGGGCGAGTTTCTACTTTCAGATGCAATAGGAATTTTTGGGTTAGGTCATTCCGTTCGCGAGATATAGGAGTTTGAAGCCAAGAAATGGTTGAGAAGGCAAAAAATTTTTCGCAATTCTGCTGCTCCAAACGCTTAACCAGAATGGCCTAGGGAAAAAATACACATACCGTTGTAATCGGGCGAGTTTCTACTTTCAGTTACAATAGGAATTTTTGGGTTCGGTCAATCCGTTCGCGAGATATGGGAGTTTGAAGCCAAGAAATGGTTGAGAAGGCAAAAAATTTTTCGCAATTCTGCTGCTCCAAACGCTTAACCAGAATGGCCTAGGGAAAAAATACACATACCGTTGTAATCGGGCGAGTTTCTACTTTCAGTTACAAAACGAATTTTTGGGTTCGGTCAATCCGTTCGCGAGATATGCGACTTTGAAACTAAGAAATGGTTGACAAGACAACAAATTTTTCGCACTTCTGCTGCTCCAATCGCTTAACCAGAATGGCCTAGGCGAAAAATACACGCACCGTCGTAATCGGGCGAGTTTCTACTTTCAGATGCAATAGGAATTTTTGGGTTAGGTCAATCCGTTCGCGAGATATGGGAGTTTGAAGCCAAGAAATGGTAGAGAAGGCAAAAAATGTTTCACAATTCTGCTGCTCCAAACGCTTAAACAGAATGGCCTAGCGAAAAAATACACATACCGTTGTAATCGGGCGAGTTTCTACTTTCAGATGCAATAGGAATTTTTGGGTTAGGTCATTCCGTTCGCGAGATATGGGAGTTTGAAGCCAAGAAATGGTTGAGAAGGCAAAAAATTTTTCGCAATTCTGCTGCTCCAAACGCTTAACCAGAATGGCCTAGGGAAAAAATACACATACCGTTGTAATCGGGCGAGTTTCTACTTTCAGTTACAATAGGAATTTTTGGGTTCGGTCAATCCGTTCGCGAGATATGGGAGTTTGAAGCCAAGAAATGGTTGAGAAGGCAAAAAATTTTTCGCAATTCTGCTGCTCCAAACGCTTAACCAGAATGGCCTAGGGAAAAAATACACATACCGCTGTAATTGGGCGAGTTTCTACTTTCAGATGCAATAGGACTTTTTGGGTTATGTCAATCCGTTCGCGAGATATGGGAATTTGAAGCCAAGAAATGGTAGAGGAGGCAAAAAATTTTTCACAATTCTGCTGCTCCAAACGCTTAACCAGAATGGCCTAGGGAAAAAATACACATACCGTTGTAATCGGGCGAGTTTCTACTTTTAGATGCAATAGGAATTTTTGGGTTATGTCAATCCGTTCGAGAGATATGGGAGTTTGAAGCTAAGAAGTGTTTGAGAAGCCAACAAATTTTTCGCACTTCTGCTGCTCCAATCGCTTAACCAGATTGGCCTGGGGAAAAAAATCTGCATACCGTCGTAATCGGGCGAGTTTCTACTTTTAGATGCAATAGGAATTTTTGGGTTAGGTCAATCCGTTCGAGAGATATGGGAGTTTGAAGCTAAGAAGTGGTTGAGAAGCCAACAAATTTTTCGCAATTCTGCTGCTCCAAACGCTTAACCGGAATGGCCTAGGGAAAAAATACGCACACCCTTGTAATAGGGCGAGATTCTACTTTCAGACGCAGAAGGAACTTTTGGGTTTGGTCAATCCGTTCGGGAGATATGGGACTTGGAATCTCAGAAATGGTTGAGAAGACAACAAATTTTTCGCACTTCTTCTGCTCCAATCGCTTAACCAGAATGGCCTAGGGAAAAATACACGTACCGTCGTAATCGGGCGAGTTTCTACTTTCAGATGCAATAGGAATTTTTGGGTTAGGTCAATCCGTTCGCGAGATATGGGAGTTTGAAGCTAAGAAATGGTTGAGAAGACAACAAATTTTTCGCAATTCTGCTGCTCCAAACGCTTAACCAGAATGGCCTAGGGAAAAAATACACATACCGTTGTAATCGGGCGAGTTTCTACTTTCAGATGCAATAGGAATTTTTGGGTTAGGTCATTCCGTTCGCGAGATATGTGAGTTTGAAGCCAAGAAATTGTTGAGAAGGCAAAAAATTTTTCGCAATTCTGCTGCTCCAAACGCTTAACCAGAATGGCCTAGGGAAAAAATACACATACCGTTGTAATCGGGCGAGTTTCTACTTTCAGTTACAATAGGAATTTTTGGGTTCGGTCAATCCGTTCGCGAGATATGGGAGTTTGAAGCCAAGAAATGGTTGAGAAGGCAAAAAATTTTTCGCAATTCTGCTGCTCCAAACGCTTAATCAGAATGGCCTTGGGAAAAAATACACATACCGTTGTAATCGGGCGAGTTTCTACTTTCACTTACAATAGGAATTTTTGGGTTCGGTCAATCCGTTCGCGAGATATGGGACTTTGAAACTAAGAAATGGTTGACAAGACAACAAATTTTTCGCACTTCTGCTGCTCCAATCGCTTAACCAGAATGGCCTAGGGGAAAAATACACGTACCGTCGTAATCGGGCGAGTTTCTACTTTCAGATGCAATAGGAATTTTTGGGTTAGGTCAATCCGTTCGCGAGATATGGGAGTTTGAAGCTAAGAAATGGTTGAGAAGACAACAAATTTTTCGCAATTCTGCTGCTCCAAACGCTTAACCAGAATGGGCTAGGGAAAAAATTCACATACCGTTGTAATCGGGCGAGCTTCTACTTTCAGATGCAATAGGAATTTTTGGGTTAGGTCAATCCGTTCGCAAGATATGGGTGTTTGAAGCTAAGAAATGGTTGAGAAGACAACAAATTTTTCGCAATTCTGCTGCTCCAAACGCTTAACCAGAATGGGCTAGGGAAAAAATTCACATACCGTTGTAATCGGGCGAGTTTCTACTTTCAGTTACAATAGGAATTTTTGGGTTCGGTCAATCCGTTCGCGAGATATGGGAGTTTGAAGCCAAGAAATGGTTGAGAAGGCAAAAAATTTTTCGCAATTCTGCTGCTCCAAACGCTTAACCAGAATGGCCTAGGGAAAAAATACACATACCGTTGTAATTGGGCGAGTTTCTACTTTCAGATGCAATAGGACTTTTTGGGTTATGTCAATCCGTTCGCGAGATATGGGAATTTGAAGCCAAGAAATGGTAGAGGAGGCAAAAAATTTTTCACAATTCTGCTGCTCCAAACGCTTAACCAGAATGGCCTAGGGAAAAAATACACGTACCGTTGTAATCGGGCGAGTTTCTACCTTCAAGTGCAATAGGAATTTTTGGGTTAGGTCAATCGGTTCGCGACATATGGGAGTTTCAAGCTAAGAAATGGTTGAGAAGACAACAAATTTTTCGCAATTCTGCTGCTCCAAACGCTTATCCAGAATGGCCTACGGAAAAAATACACATACCGTTGTAATCGGGCGAGTTTCTACTTTCAGATGCAATAGGAATTTTTGGGCTAGGTCAATCCGTTCGCGAGATATGGGAGTTTGAAGCCAAGAAATGGTTGAGAAGGCAAAAAATTTTTCGCAATTCTGCTGCTCCAAACGCTTAACCAGAATGGCCTAGGGAAAAAATACACATACCGTTGTAATCGGGCGAGTTTCTACTTTTAGATGCAATAGGAATTTTTGGGTTAGGTCAATCCGTTCGAGAGATATGGGAGTTTGAAGCTAAGAAGTGGTTGAGAAGCCAACAAATTTTTCGCAATTCTGCTGCTCCAAACGCTTAACCGGAATGGCCTAGGGAAAAAATACGCACACCCTTGTAATCGGGCGAGATTCTACTTTCAGACGCAGAAGGAACTTTTGGGTTTGGTCAATCCGTTCGGGAGATATGGGACTTGGAATCTCAGAAATGGTTGAGAAGACAACAAATTTTTCGCACTTCTTCTGCTCCAATCGCTTAACCAGAATGGCCTAGGGAAAAATACGCATACCGTTGTAATCGGGAGAGTTTCTACTTTCAGACGCAATAAGAATTTTTGGATTAGGTCAATCCGTTCGCGAGATATGGGAGTTTGAAGCCAGGAAATGGTTGAGAAGGCAAAAAATTTTTCGCAATTCTGCTGCTCCAAACGCTTAACCGGAATGGCCTAGGGAAAAAATACACATACCGTTGTAACCGGGCGAGTTTCTACTTTCAGATGCAATAGGAATTTTTGGGTTAGGTCAATCCGTTCGCGAGATGTGGGAGTTTGAAGCTAAGAAATGGTTGAGAAGACAACAAATTTTTCGCAATTCTGCTGCTCCAAACGCTTAACCGGAATGGCCTAGGGAAAAAATACACATACCGTTGTAACCGGGCGAGTTTCTACTTTCAGACGCAGCAGGAATTTTTGGATTTGGTCAATCCGTTCGCGAGATATGGGACTTTGAACCTAAGAAATGGTTGAGAAGACAACAAATTGTTCGCAATTCTGCTGCTCCAAACGCTTAACCAGAATGGCCTAGGGAAAAAATTCACATACCGTTGTAATTGGGCGAGTTTCTACTTTCAGACGCAACATGAATTTTTGGGTTAGGACAATCCGTTCGCGAGATATGGGAGTTTGAAGCCAAGAAATGGTAGAGAAGGCAAAAAATGTTTCACAATTCTGCTGCACCAAACGCTTAAACAGAATGGCCTAGCGAAAAAATACACATGCCGTTGTAATCGGGCGAGTTTCTACTTTCAGATGCAATAGGAATTTTTGGGTTAGGTCATTCCGTTCGCGAGATATAGGAGTTTGAAGCCAAGAAATGGTTGAGAAGGCAAAAAATTTTTCGCAATTCTGCTGCTCCAAACGCTTAACCAGAATGGCCTAGGGAAAAAATACACATACCGTTGTAATCGGGCGAGTTTCTACTTTCAGTTACAATAGGAATTTTTGGGTTCGGTCAATCCGTTCGCGAGATATGGGAGTTTGAAGCCAAGAAATGGTTGAGAAGGCAAAAAATTTTTCGCAATTCTGCTGCTCCAAACGCTTAACCAGAATGGCCTAGGGAAAAAATACACATACCGTTGTAATCGGGCGAGTTTCTACTTTCAGTTACAAAACGAATTTTTGGGTTCGGTCAATCCGTTCGCGAGATATGCGACTTTGAAACTAAGAAATGGTTGACAAGACAACAAATTTTTCGCACTTCTGCTGCTCCAATCGCTTAACCAGAATGGCCTAGGCGAAAAATACACGCACCGTCGTAATCGGGCGAGTTTCTACTTTCAGATGCAATAGGAATTTTTGGGTTAGGTCAATCCGTTCGCAAGATATGGGTGTTTGAAGCTAAGAAATGGTTGAGAAGACAACAAGTTTTTCGCAATTCTGCTGCTCCAAACGCTTAACCAGAATGGGCTAGGGAAAAAATTCACATACCGTTGTAATTGGGCGAGTTTCTACTTTCAGACGCAACACGAATTTTTGGGTTAGGACAATCCGTTCGCGAGATATGGGAGTTTGAAGCCAAGAAATGGTTGAGAAGGCAAAAAATTTTTCGCAATTCTGCTGCTCCAAACGCTTAAACAGAATGGCCTAGGGAAAAAATACACATACCGTTGTAATCGGGCGAGCTTCTACTTTCAGATGCAATAGGAATTTTTGGGTTAGGTCAATCCGTTCGCGAGATATGGGAGTTTGAAGCCAAGAAATGGTTGAGAAGGCAAAAAATTTTTGCGCATTTCTGCTGCTCTAAACGCTTAACCAGGATGGCCTAGGGTAAAAATACACACACCGTTGTAATCGGACGAGTTTCTACTTTCAGATGCAATAGGAATTTTTGGGTTAGGTCAATCCGTTCGCGAGATATGGGAGTTTGAAGCCAAGAAATGGTAGAGAAGGCAAAAAATGTTTCACAATTCTGCTGCTCCAAACGCTTAAACAGAATGGCCTAGCGAAAAAATACACATACCGTTGTAATCGGGCGAGTTTCTACTTTCAGATGCAATAGGAATTTTTGGGTTAGGTCATTCCGTTCGCGAGATATGGGAGTTTGAAGCCAAGAAATGGTTGAGAAGGCAAAAAATTTTTCGCAATTCTGCTGCTCCAAACGCTTAACCAGAATGGCCTAGGGAAAAAATACACATACCGTTGTAATCGGGCGAGTTTCTACTTTCAGTTACAATAGGAATTTTTGGGTTCGGTCAATCCGTTCGCGAGATATGGGAGTTTGAAGCCAAGAAATGGTTGAGAAGGCAAAAAATTTTTCGCAATTCTGCTGCTCCAAACGCTTAACCAGAATGGCCTAGGGAAAAAATACACATACCGCTGTAATTGGGCGAGTTTCTACTTTCAGATGCAATAGGACTTTTTGGGTTATGTCAATCCGTTCGCGAGATATGGGAATTTGAAGCCAAGAAATGGTAGAGGAGGCAAAAAATTTTTCACAATTCTGCTGCTCCAAACGCTTAACCAGAATGGCCTAGGGAAAAAATACACATACCGTTGTAATCGGGCGAGTTTCTACTTTTAGATGCAATAGGAATTTTTGGGTTATGTCAATCCGTTCGAGAGATATGGGAGTTTGAAGCTAAGAAGTGTTTGAGAAGCCAACAAATTTTTCGCACTTCTGCTGCTCCAATCGCTTAACCAGATTGGCCTGGGGAAAAAAATCTGCATACCGTCGTAATCGGGCGAGTTTCTACTTTTAGATGCAATAGGAATTTTTGGGTTAGGTCAATCCGTTCGAGAGATATGGGAGTTTGAAGCTAAGAAGTGGTTGAGAAGCCAACAAATTTTTCGCAATTCTGCTGCTCCAAACGCTTAACCGGAATGGCCTAGGGAAAAAATACGCACACCCTTGTAATAGGGCGAGATTCTACTTTCAGACGCAGAAGGAACTTTTGGGTTTGGTCAATCCGTTCGGGAGATATGGGACTTGGAATCTCAGAAATGGTTGAGAAGACAACAAATTTTTCGCACTTCTTCTGCTCCAATCGCTTAACCAGAATGGCCTAGGGAAAAATACACGTACCGTCGTAATCGGGCGAGTTTCTACTTTCAGATGCAATAGGAATTTTTGGGTTAGGTCAATCCGTTCGCGAGATATGGGAGTTTGAAGCTAAGAAATGGTTGAGAAGACAACAAATTTTTCGCAATTCTGCTGCTCCAAACGCTTAACCAGAATGGCCTAGGGAAAAAATACACATACCGTTGTAATCGGGCGAGTTTCTACTTTCAGATGCAAAAGGAATTTTTGGGTTAGGTCATTCCGTTCGCGAGATATGTGAGTTTGAAGCCAAGAAATTGTTGAGAAGGCAAAAAATTTTTCGCAATTCTGCTGCTCCAAACGCTTAACCAGAATGGCCTAGGGAAAAAATACACATACCGTTGTAATCGGGCGAGTTTCTACTTTCAGTTACAATAGGAATTTTTGGGTTCGGTCAATCCGTTCGCGAGATATGGGAGTTTGAAGCCAAGAAATGGTTGAGAAGGCAAAAAATTTTTCGCAATTCTGCTGCTCCAAACGCTTAATCAGAATGGCCTTGGGAAAAAATACACATACCGTTGTAATCGGGCGAGTTTCTACTTTCACTTACAATAGGAATTTTTGGGTTCGGTCAATCCGTTCGCGAGATATGGGACTTTGAAACTAAGAAATGGTTGACAAGACAACAAATTTTTCGCACTTCTGCTGCTCCAATCGCTTAACCAGAATGGCCTAGGGGAAAAATACACGTACCGTCGTAATCGGGCGAGTTTCTACTTTCAGATGCAATAGGAATTTTTGGGTTAGGTCAATCCGTTCGCGAGATATGGGAGTTTGAAGCTAAGAAATGGTTGAGAAGACAACAAATTTTTCGCAATTCTGCTGCTCCAAACGCTTAACCAGAATGGGCTAGGGAAAAAATTCACATACCGTTGTAATCGGGCGAGCTTCTACTTTCAGATGCAATAGGAATTTTTGGGTTAGGTCAATCCGTTCGCAAGATATGGGTGTTTGAAGCTAAGAAATGGTTGAGAAGACAACAAATTTTTCGCAATTCTGCTGCTCCAAACGCTTAACCAGAATGGGCTAGGGAAAAAATTCACATACCGTTGTAATCGGGCGAGTTTCTACTTTCAGTTACAATAGGAATTTTTGGGTTCGGTCAATCCGTTCGCGAGATATGGGAGTTTGAAGCCAAGAAATGGTTGAGAAGGCAAAAAATTTTTCGCAATTCTGCTGCTCCAAACGCTTAACCAGAATGGCCTAGGGAAAAAATACACATACCGTTGTAATTGGGCGAGTTTCTACTTTCAGATGCAATAGGACTTTTTGGGTTATGTCAATCCGTTCGCGAGATATGGGAATTTGAAGCCAAGAAATGGTAGAGGAGGCAAAAAATTTTTCACAATTCTGCTGCTCCAAACGCTTAACCAGAATGGCCTAGGGAAAAAATACACGTACCGTTGTAATCGGGCGAGTTTCTACCTTCAAGTGCAATAGGAATTTTTGGGTTAGGTCAATCGGTTCGCGACATATGGGAGTTTCAAGCTAAGAAATGGTTGAGAAGACAACAAATTTTTCGCAATTCTGCTGCTCCAAACGCTTATCCAGAATGGCCTACGGAAAAAATACACATACCGTTGTAATCGGGCGAGTTTCTACTTTCAGATGCAATAGGAATTTTTGGGCTAGGTCAATCCGTTCGCGAGATATGGGAGTTTGAAGCCAAGAAATGGTTGAGAAGGCAAAAAATTTTTCGCAATTCTGCTGCTCCAAACGCTTAACCAGAATGGCCTAGGGAAAAAATACACATACCGTTGTAATCGGGCGAGTTTCTACTTTTAGATGCAATAGGAATTTTTGGGTTAGGTCAATCCGTTCGAGAGATATGGGAGTTTGAAGCTAAGAAGTGGTTGAGAAGCCAACAAATTTTTCGCAATTCTGCTGCTCCAAACGCTTAACCGGAATGGCCTAGGGAAAAAATACGCACACCCTTGTAATCGGGCGAGATTCTACTTTCAGACGCAGAAGGAACTTTTGGGTTTGGTCAATCCGTTCGGGAGATATGGGACTTGGAATCTCAGAAATGGTTGAGAAGACAACAAATTTTTCGCACTTCTTCTGCTCCAATCGCTTAACCAGAATGGCCTAGGGAAAAATACGCATACCGTTGTAATCGGGAGAGTTTCTACTTTCAGACGCAATAAGAATTTTTGGATTAGGTCAATCCGTTCGCGAGATATGGGAGTTTGAAGCCAGGAAATGGTTGAGAAGGCAAAAAATTTTTCGCAATTCTGCTGCTCCAAACGCTTAACCGGAATGGCCTAGGGAAAAAATACACATACCGTTGTAACCGGGCGAGTTTCTACTTTCAGATGCAATAGGAATTTTTGGGTTAGGTCAATCCGTTCGCGAGATGTGGGAGTTTGAAGCTAAGAAATGGTTGAGAAGACAACAAATTTTTCGCAATTCTGCTGCTCCAAACGCTTAACCGGAATGGCCTAGGGAAAAAATACACATACCGTTGTAACCGGGCGAGTTTCTACTTTCAGACGCAGCAGGAATTTTTGGATTTGGTCAATCCGTTCGCGAGATATGGGACTTTGAACCTAAGAAATGGTAGAGAAGACAACAAATTGTTCGCAATTCTGCTGCTCCAAACGCTTAACCAGAATGGCCTAGGGAAAAAATACACATACCGTTGTAATCGGGCGAGTTTCTACTGTCAGATGCAATAGGAATTTTTGGGTTAGGTCAATCCGTTCGCGAGATATGGGAGTTTGAAGCCAAGAAATGGTTGAGAAGGCAAAAAATTTTTCGCAATTCTGCTGCTCCAAACGCTTAACCAGAATGGCCTAGGGAAAAAATACACGTACCGTCGTAATCGGGCGAGTTTCTACTTTCAGATGCAATAGGAATTTTTGGGTTAGGTCAATCCGTTCGCGAGATGTGGGAGTTTGAAGCTAAGAAATGGTTGAGAAGACAACAAATTTTTCGCAATTCTGCTGCTCCAAACGCTTAACCAGAATGGGCTAGGGAAAAAATTCACATACCGTTGTAATCGGGCGAGTTTCTACTTTCAGTTACAATAGGAATTTTTGGGTTCGGTCAATCCGTTCGCGAGATATGGGAGTTTGAAGCCAAGAAATGGTTGAGAAGGCAAAAAATTTTTCGCAATTCTGCTGCTCCAAACGCTTAACCAGAATGGCCTAGGGAAAAAATACACATACCGTTGTAATCGGGCGAGTTTCTACTTTCAGATGCAATAGGAATTTTTGGGTTAGGTCAATCCGTTCGCGAGATATGGGAGTTTGAAGCCAAGAAATGGTAGAGAAGGCAAAAAATGTTTCACAATTCTGCTGCTCCAAACGCTTAAACAGAATGGCCTAGCGAAAAAATACACATACCGTTGTAATCGGGCGAGTTTCTACTTTCAGATGCAATAGGAATTTTTGGGTTAGGTCATTCCGTTCGCGAGATATGGGAGTTTGAAGCCAAGAAATGGTTGAGAAGGCAAAAAATTTTTCGCAATTCTGCTGCTCCAAACGCTTAACCAGAATGGCCTAGGGAAAAAATACACATACCGTTGTAATCGGGCGAGTTTCTACTTTCAGTTACAATAGGAATTTTTGGGTTCGGTCAATCCGTTCGCGAGATATGGGAGTTTGAAGCCAAGAAATGGTTGAGAAGGCAAAAAATTTTTCGCAATTCTGCTGCTCCAAACGCTTAACCAGAATGGCCTAATGAAAAAATACACATACCGTTGTAATCGGGCGAGTTTCTACTTTCAGTTACAAAAGGAATTTTTGGGTTCGGTCAATCCGTTCGCGAGATATGGGACTTTGAAACTAAGAAATGGTTGACAAGACAACAAATTTTTCGCACTTCTGCTGCTCCAATCGCTTAACCAGAATGGCCTAGGGAAAAATACACGTACCGTCGTAATCGGGCGAGTTTCTACTTTCAGATGCAATAGGAATTTTTGGGTTAGGTCAATCCGTTCCCAAGATATGGGAGTTTGAAGCTAAGAAATGGTTGAGAAGACAACAAATTTTTCGCAATTCTGCTGCTCCAAACGCTTAACCAGAATGGGCTAGGGAAAAAATTCACATACCGTTGTAATCGGGCGAGTTTCTACTTTCAGTTACAATAGGAATTTTTGGGTTCGGTCAATCCGTTCGCGAGATATGGGAGTTTGAAGCCAAGAAATGGTTGAGAAGGCAAAAAATTTTTCGCAATTCTGCTGCTCCAAACGCTTAACCAGAATGGCCTAGGGAAAAAATACACATACCGTTGTAATCGGGCGAGTTTCTACTTTCAGATGCAATAGGAATTTTTGGGTTCGGTCAATCCGTTCGCGAGATATGGGAGTTTGAAGCCAAGAAATGGTCGAGAAGGCAAAAAATTTTTCGCAATTCTGCTGCTCCAAACGCTTAACCAGAATGGCCTAGGGAAAAAATACACATACCGTTGTAATCGGGCGAGTTTCTACTTTCAGATGCAATAGGAATTTTTGGGTTAGGTCATTCCGTTCGCGAGATATGTGAGTTTGAAGCCAAGAAATTGTTGAGAAGGCAAAAAATTTTTCGCAATTCTGCTGCTCCAAACGCTTAACCAGAATGGCCTAGGGAGAAAATACACATACCGTTGTAATCGGGCGAGTTTCTACTTTCAGTTACAATAGGAATTTTTGGGTTCGGTCAATCCGTTCGCGAGATATGGGAGTTTGAAGCCAAGAAATGGTTGAGAAGGCAAAAAATTTTTCGCAATTCTGCTGCTCCAAACGCTTAACCAGAATGGCCTAGGGAAAAAATACACATACCGTTGTAATTGGGCGAGTTTCTACTTTCAGATGCAATAGGACTTTTTGGGTTATATCAATCCGTTCGCGAGATATGGGAATTTGAAGCCAAGAAATGGTAGAGGAGGCAAAAAATTTTTCACAATTCTGCTGCTCCAAACGCTTAACCAGAATGGCCTAGGGAAAAAATACACGTACCGTTGTAATCGGGCGAGTTTCTACCTTCAAGTGCAATAGGAATTTTTGGGTTAGGTCAATCGGTTCGCGACATATGGGAGTTTCAAGCTAAGAAATGGTTGAGAAGACAACAAATTTTTCGCAATTCTGCTGCTCCAAACGCTTATCCAGAATGGCCTACGGAAAAAATACAAATACCGTTGTAATCGGGCGAGTTTCTACTTTTAG
This sequence comes from Ptiloglossa arizonensis, assembly GCF_051014685.1. NCBI lineage: Eukaryota > Metazoa > Arthropoda > Insecta > Hymenoptera > Colletidae > Ptiloglossa > Ptiloglossa arizonensis. Next base: position 144,452 of record NW_027479021.1, read on the forward strand.
ATGCAATAGGAATTTTTGGGTTATGTCAATCCGTTCGAGAGATATGGGAGTTTGAAGCTAAGAAGTGTTTGAGAAGCCAACAAATTTTTCGCACTTCTGCTGCTCCAAACGCTTAACCAGATTGGCCTGGGGAAAAAAATCTGCATACCGTCGTAATCGGGCGAGTTTCTACTTTTAGATGCAATAGGAATTTTTGGGTTAGGTCAATCGGTTCGCGACATATGGGAGTTTGAAGCTAAGAAATGGTTGAGAAGACAACAAATTTTTCGCAATTCTGCTGCTCCAAACGCTTAACCAGAATGGCCTAGGGAAAAAATACACATACCGTTGTAATCGGGCGAGTTTCTACTTTCAGATGCAATAGGAATTTTTGGGTTAGGTCATTCCGTTCGCGAGATATGTGAGTTTGAAGCCAAGAAATTGTTGAGAAGGCAAAAAATTTTTCGCAATTCTGCTGCTCCAAACGCTTAACCAGAATGGCCTAGGGAAAAAATACACATACCGTTGTAACCGGGCGAGTTTCTACTTTCAGCTACAATAGGAATTTTTGGGTTCGGTCAATCCGTTCGCGAGATATGGGAGTTTGAAGCCAAGAAATGGTTGAGAAGGCAAAAAATTTTTCGCAATTCTGCTGCTCCAAACGCTTAACCAGAATGGCCTTGGGAAAAAATACACATACCGTTGTAATCGGGCGAGTTTCTACTTTCACTTACAATAGGAATTTTTGGGTTCGGTCAATCCGTTCGCGAGATATGGGACTTTGAAACTAAGAAATGGTTGACAAGACAACAAATTTTTCGCACTTCTGCTGCTCCAATCGCTTAACCAGAATGGCCTAGGGGAAAAATACACGTACCGTCGTAATCGGGCGAGTTTCTACTTTCAGATGCAATAGGAATTTTTGGGTTAGGTCAATCCGTTCGCGAGATATGGGAGTTTGAAGCTAAGAAATGGTTGAGAATACAACAAATTTTTCGCAATTCTGCTGCTCCAAACGCTTAACCAGAATGGGCTAGGGAAAAAATTCACATACCGTTGTAATCGGGCGAGCTTCTACTTTCAGATGCAATAGGAATTTTTGGGTTAGGTCAATCCGTTCGCAAGATATGGGTGTTTGAAGCTAAGAAATGGTTGAGAAGACAACAAATTTTTCGCAATTCTGCTGCTCCAAACGCTTATCCAGAATGGCCTACGGAAAAAATACACATACCGTTGTAATCGGGCGAGTTTCTACTTTCAGATGCAATAGGAATTTTTGGGCTAGGTCAATCCGTTCGCGAGATATGGGAGTTTGAAGCCAAGAAATGGTTGAGAAGGCAAAAAATTTTTCGCAATTCTGCTGCTCCAAACGCTTAACCAGAATGGGCTAGGGAAAAAATTCACATACCGTTGTAATCGGGCGAGTTTCTACTTTCAGTTACAATAGGAATTTTTGGGTTCGGTCAATCCGTTCGCGAGATATGGGACTTTGAAACTAAGAAATGGTTGACAAGACAACAAATTTTTCGCAATTCTGCTGCTCCAAACGCTTAACCAGAATGGGCTAGGGAAAAAATTCACATACCGTTGTAATCGGGCGAGTTTCTACTTTCAGTTACAATAGGAATTTTTGGGTTCGGTCAATCCGTTCGCGAGATATGGGAGTTTGAAGCCAAGAAATGGTTGAGAAGGCAAAAAATTTTTCGCAATTCTGCTGCTCCAAACGCTTAACCAGAATGGCCTAGGGAAAAAATACACATACCGTTGTAATTGGGCGAGTTTCCACTTTCAGATGCAATAGGACTTTTTGGGTTATGTCAATCCGTTCGCGAGATATGGGAATTTGAAGCCAAGAAATGGTAGAGGAGGCAAAAAATTTTTCACAATTCTGCTGCTCCAAACGCTTAACCAGAATGGCCTAGGGAAAAAATACACGTACCGTTGTAATCGGGCGAGTTTCTACCTTCAAGTGCAATAGGAATTTTTGGGTTAGGTCAATCGGTTCGCGACATATGGGAGTTTCAAGCTAAGAAATGGTTGAGAAGACAACAAATTTTTCGCAATTCTGCTGCTCCAAACGCTTATCCAGAATGGCCTACGGAAAAAATACACATACCGTTGTAATCGGGCGAGTTTCTACTTTCAGATGCAATAGGAATTTTTGGGCTAGGTCAATCCGTTCGCGAGATATGGGAGTTTGAAGCCAAGAAATGGTTGAGAAGGCAAAAAATTTTTCGCAATTCTGCTGCTCCAAACGCTTAACCAGAATGGCCTAGGGAAAAAATACACATACCGTTGTAATCGGGCGAGTTTCTACTTTTAGATGCAATAGGAATTTTTGGGTTATGTCAATCCGTTCGAGAGATATGGGAGTTTGAAGCTAAGAAGTGTTTGAGAAGCCAACAAATTTTTCGCACTTCTGCTGCTCCAAACGCTTAACCAGATTGGCCTGGGGAAAAAAATCTGCATACCGTCGTAATCGGGCGAGTTTCTACTTTTAGATGCAATAGGAATTTTTGGATTAGGTCAATCCGTTCGCGAGATATGGGAGTTTGAAGCCAGGAAATGGTTGAGAAGGCAAAAAATTTTTCGCAATTCTGCTGCTCCAAACGCTTAACCGGAATGGCCTAGGGAAAAAATACACGTACCGTCGTAATCGGGCGAGTTTCTACTTTCAGATGCAATAGGAATTTTTGGGTTAGGTCAATCCGTTCGCGAGATGTGGGAGTTTGAAGCTAAGAAATGGTTGAGAAGACAACAAATTTTTCGCAATTCTGCTGCTCCAAACGCTTAACCAGAATGGGCTAGGGAAAAAATTCACATACCGTTGTAATCGGGAGAGTTTCTACTTTCAGTTACAATAGGAATTTTTGGGTTAGGACAATCCGTTCGCGAGATATGGGAGTTTGGAGCCAAGAAATGGTTGAGAGGACAACAAATTTTTCACAATTCTGCTGCTCCAAACGCTTAACCAGAATGGCCTAGGGAAAAAATACACGAACCGTTGTAATCGGGCTAGTTTCTACTTTCAAGTGCAATAGGAATTTTTGGGTTAGGTCAATCGGTTCGCGACATATGGGAGTTTCAATGTAAGAAATGGTTGAGAAGACAACAAATTTTTCGCAATTCTGCTGCTCCAAACGCTTAACCAGAATGGCCTAGGGAAAAAATACACATACCGTTGTAATCGGGCGAGTTTCTACTTTCAGTTACAATAGGAATTTTTGGGTTCGGTCAATCCGTTCGCGAGATATGGGAGTTTGAAGCCAAGAAATGGTCGAGAAGGCAAAAAATTTTTCGCAATTCTGCTGCTCCAAACGCTTAACCAGAATGGCCTAGGGAAAAAATACACATACCGTTGTAATCGGGCGAGTTTCTACTTTCAGTTACAATAGGAATTTTTGGGTTCGGTCAATCCGTTCGCGAGATATGGGAGTTTGAAGCCAAGAAATGGTTGAGAAGGCAAAAAATTTTTCGCAATTCTGCTGCTCCAAACGCTTAACCAGAATGGCCTTGGGAAAAAATACACATACCGTTGTAATCGGGCGAGTTTCTACTTTCACTTACAATAGGAATTTTTGGGTTCGGTCAATCCGTTCGCGAGATATGGGACTTTGAAACTAAGAAATGGTTGACAAGACAACAAATTTTTCGCACTTCTGCTGCTCCAATCGCTTAACCAGAATGGCCTAGGGGAAAAATACACGTACCGTCGTAATCGGGCGAGTTTCTACTTTCAGATGCAATAGGAATTTTTGGGTTAGGTCAATCCGTTCGCGAGATATGGGAGTTTGAAGCTAAGAAATGGTTGAGAAGACAACAAATTTTTCGCAATTCTGCTGCTCCAAACGCTTAACCAGAATGGGCTAGGGAAAAAATTCACATACCGTTGTAATCGGGCGAGCTTCTACTTTCAGATGCAATAGGAATTTTTGGGTTAGGTCAATCCGTTCGCAAGATATGGGTGTTTGAAGCTAAGAAATGGTTGAGAAAACAACAAATTTTTCGCAATTCTGCTGCTCCAAACGCTTAACCAGAATGGGCTAGGGAAAAAATTCACATACCGTTGTAATCGGGCGAGTTTCTACTTTCAGTTACAATAGGAATTTTTGGGTTCGGTCAATCCGTTCGCGAGATATGGGAGTTTGAAGCCAAGAAATGGTTGAGAAGGCAAAAAATTTTTCGCAATTCTGCTGCTCCAAACGCTTAACCAGAATGGCCTAGGGAAAAAATACACATACCGTTGTAATTGGGCGAGTTTCTACTTTCAGATGCAATAGGACTTTTTGGGTTATGTCAATCCGTTCGCGAGATATGGGAATTTGAAGCCAAGAAATGGTTGAGGAGGCAAAAAATTTTTCACAATTCTGCTGCTCCAAACGCTTAACCAGAATGGCCTAGGGAAAAAATACACGTACCGTTGTAATCGGGCGAGTTTCTACCTTCAAGTGCAATAGGAATTTTTGGGTTAGGTCAATCGGTTCGCGACATATGGGAGTTTCAAGCTAAGAAATGGTTGAGAAGACAACAAATTTTTCGCAATTCTGCTGCTCCAAACGCTTATCCAGAATGGCCTACGGAAAAAATACACATACCGTTGTAATCGGGCGAGCTTCTACTTTCAGATGCAATAGGAATTTTTGGGCTAGGTCAATCCGTTCGCGAGATATGGGAGTTTGAAGCCAAGAAATGGTTGAGAAGGCAAAAAATTTTTCGCAATTCTGCTGCTCCAAACGCTTAACCAGAATGGCCTAGGGAAAAAATACACATACCGTTGTAATCGGGCGAGTTTCTACTTTTAGATGCAATAGGAATTTTTGGGTTATGTCAATCCGTTCCAGAGATATGGGAGTTTGAAGCTAAGAAGTGGTTGAGAAGCCAACAAATTTTTCGCAATTCTGCTGCTCCAAACGCTTAACCAGAATGGCCTAGGGAAAAAATACACATACCGTTGTAATCGGGCGAGTTTCTACTTTCAGTTACAATAGGAATTTTTGGGTTCGGTCAATCCGTTCGCGAGATATGGGAGTTTGAAGCCAAGAAATGGTTGAGAAGGCAAAAAATTTTTCGCAATTCTGCTGCTCCAAACGCTTAACCAGAATGGCCTTGGGAAAAAATACACATACCGTTGTAATCGGGCGAGTTTCTACTTTCACTTACAATAGGAATTTTTGGGTTCGGTCAATCCGTTCGCGAGATATGGGACTTTGAAACTAAGAAATGGTTGACAAGACAACAAATTTTTCGCACTTCTGCTGCTCCAATCGCTTAACCAGAATGGGCTAGGGAAAAAATTCACATACCGTTGTAATCGGGCGAGCTTCTACTTTCAGATGCAATAGGAATTTTTGGGTTAGGTCAATCCGTTCGCAAGATATGGGTGTTTGAAGCTAAGAAATGGTTGAGAAGACAACAAATTTTTCGCAATTCTGCTGCTCCAAACGCTTATCCAGAATGGCCTACGGAAAAAATACACATACCGTTGTAATCGGGCGAGTTTCTACTTTCAGATGCAATAGGAATTTTTGGGCTAGGTCAATCCGTTCGCGAGATATGGGAGTTTGGAGCCAAGAAATGGTTGAGAAGGCAAAAAATTTTTCGCAATTCTGCTGCTCCAAACGCTTAACCAGAATGGGCTAGGGAAAAAATTCACATACCGTTGTAATCGGGCGAGTTTCTACTTTCACAAGCAACAGGAATTTTTGGGTTCGGTCAATCCGTTCGCGAGATATGGGAATTTGAAGCCAAGAAATGGTAGAGGAGGCAAAAAATTTTTCACAATTCTGCTGCTCCAAACGCTTAACCAGAATGGCCTAGGGAAAAAATACACGTACCGTTGTAATCGGGCGAGTTTCTACCTTCAAGTGCAATAGGAATTTTTGGGTTAGGTCAATCGGTTCGCGACATATGGGAGTTTCAAGCTAAGAAATGGTTGAGAAGACAACAAATTTTTCGCAATTCTGCTGCTCCAAACGCTTATCCAGAATGGCCTACGGAAAAAATACACATACCGTTGTAATCGGGCGAGTTTCTACTTTCAGATGCAATAGGAATTTTTGGGCTAGGTCAATCCGTTCGCGAGATATGGGAGTTTGGAGCCAAGAAATGGTTGAGAAGGCAAAAAATTTTTCGCAATTCTGCTGCTCCAAACGCTTAACCAGAATGGGCTAGGGAAAAAATTCACATACCGTTGTAATCGGGCGAGTTTCTACTTTCACAAGCAACAGGAATTTTTGGGTTCGGTCAATCCGTTCGCGAGATATGGGAATTTGAAGCCAAGAAATGGTAGAGGAGGCAAAAAATTTTTCACAATTCTGCTGCTCCAAACGCTTAACCAGAATGGCCTAGGGAAAAAATACACGTACCGTTGTAATCGGGCGAGTTTCTACCTTCAAGTGCAATAGGAATTTTTGGGTTAGGTCAATCGGTTCGCGACATATGGGAGTTTCAAGCTAAGAAATGGTTGAGAAGACAACAAATTTTTCGCAATTCTGCTGCTCCAAACGCTTATCCAGAATGGCCTACGGAAAAAATACACATACCGTTGTAATCGGGCGAGTTTCTACTTTCAGATGCAATAGGAATTTTTGGGCTAGGTCAATCCGTTCGCGAGATATGGGAGTTTGAAGCCAAGAAATGGTTGAGAAGGCAAAAAATTTTTCGCAATTCTGCTGCTCCAAACGCTTAACCAGAATGGCCTAGGGAAAAAATACACATACCGTTGTAATCGGGCGAGTTTCTACTTTTAGATGCAATAGGAATTTTTGGGTTAGGTCAATCCGTTCGAGAGATATGGGAGTTTGAAGCTAAGAAGTGGTTGAGAAGCCAACAAATTTTTCACAATTCTGCTGCTCCAAACGCTTAACCAGAATGGCCTAGGGAAAAAATACACGAACCGTTGTAATCGGGCTAGTTTCTACTTTCAAGTGCAATAGGAATTTTTGGGTTAGGTCAATCGGTTCGCGACATATGGGAGTTTCAATGTAAGAAATGGTTGAGAAGACAACAAATTTTTCGCAATTCTGCTGCTCCAAACGCTTAACCAGAATGGCCTAGGGAAAAAATACACATACCGTTGTAATCGGGCGAGTTTCTACTTTCAGTTACAATAGGAATTTTTGGGTTCGGTCAATCCGTTCGCGAGATATGGGAGTTTGAAGCCAAGAAATGGTCGAGAAGGCAAAAAATTTTTCGCAATTCTGCTGCTCCAAACGCTTAACCAGAATGGCCTAGGGAAAAAATACACATACCGTTGTAATCGGGCGAGTTTCTACTTTCAGTTACAATAGGAATTTTTGGGTTCGGTCAATCCGTTCGCGAGATATGGGAGTTTGAAGCCAAGAAATGGTTGAGAAGGCAAAAAATTTTTCGCAATTCTGCTGCTCCAAACGCTTAACCAGAATGGCCTTGGGAAAAAATACACATACCGTTGTAATCGGGCGAGTTTCTACTTTCACTTACAATAGGAATTTTTGGGTTCGGTCAATCCGTTCGCGAGATATGGAACTTTGAAACTAAGAAATGGTTGACAAGACAACAAATTTTTCGCACTTCTGCTGCTCCAATCGCTTAACCAGAATGGCCTAGGGGAAAAATACACGTACCGTCGTAATCGGGCGAGTTTCTACTTTCAGATGCAATAGGAATTTTTGGGTTAGGTCAATCCGTTCGCGAGATATGGGAGTTTGAAGCTAAGAAATGGTTGAGAAGACAACAAATTTTTCGCAATTCTGCTGCTCCAAACGCTTAACCAGAATGGGCTAGGGAAAAAATTCACATACCGTTGTAATCGGGCGAGCTTCTACTTTCAGATGCAATAGGAATTTTTGGGTTAGGTCAATCCGTTCGCAAGATATGGGTGTTTGAAGCTAAGAAATGGTTGAGAAAACAACAAATTTTTCGCAATTCTGCTGCTCCAAACGCTTAACCAGAATGGGCTAGGGAAAAAATTCACATACCGTTGTAATCGGGCGAGTTTCTACTTTCAGTTACAATAGGAATTTTTGGGTTCGGTCAATCCGTTCGCGAGATATGGGAGTTTGAAGCCAAGAAATGGTTGAGAAGGCAAAAAATTTTTCGCAATTCTGCTGCTCCAAACGCTTAACCAGAATGGCCTAGGGAAAAAATACACATACCATTGTAATTGGGCGAGTTTCTACTTTCAGATGCAATAGGACTTTTTGGGTTATGTCAATCCGTTCGCGAGATATGGGAATTTGAAGCCAAGAAATGGTAGAGGAGGCAAAAAATTTTTCACAATTCTGCTGCTCCAAACGCTTAACCAGAATGGCCTAGGGAAAAAATACACGTACCGTTGTAATCGGGCGAGTTTCTACCTTCAAGTGCAATAGGAATTTTTGGGTTAGGTCAATCGGTTCGCGACATATGGGAGTTTCAAGCTAAGAAATGGTTGAGAAGACAACAAATTTTTCGCAATTCTGCTGCTCCAAACGCTTATCCAGAATGGCCTACGGAAAAAATACACATACCGTTGTAATCGGGCGAGCTTCTACTTTCAGATGCAATAGGAATTTTTGGGCTAGGTCAATCCGTTCGCGAGATATGGGAGTTTGAAGCCAAGAAATGGTTGAGAAGGCAAAAAATTTTTCGCAATTCTGCTGCTCCAAACGCTTAACCAGAATGGCCTAGGGAAAAAATACACATACCGTTGTAATCGGGCGAGTTTCTACTTTTAGATGCAATAGGAATTTTTGGGTTATGTCAATCCGTTCCAGAGATATGGGAGTTTGAAGCTAAGAAGTGGTTGAGAAGCCAACAAATTTTTCGCAATTCTGCTGCTCCAAACGCTTAACAGGAATGGCCTAGGGAAAAAATACGCACACCCTTGTAATCGGGCGAGATTCTACTTTCAGACGCAGAAGGAACTTTTGGGTTTGGTCAATCCGTTCGGGAGATATGGGACTTGGAATCTCGGAAATGGTTGAGAAGACAACAAATTTTTCGCACTTCTTCTGCTCCAATCGCTTAACCAGAATGGCCTAGGGAAAAATACACGTACCGTCGTAATCGGGCGAGTTTCTACTTTCAGATGCAATAGGAATTTTTGGGTTAGGTCAATCCGTTCGCGAGATATGGGAGTTTGAAGCTAAGAAATGGTTGAGAAGACAACAAATTTTTCGCAATTCTGCTGCTCCAAACGCTTAACCAGAATGGCCTAGGGAAAAAATACACATACCGTTGTAATCGGGCGAGTTTCTACTTTCAGATGCAATAGGAATTTTTGGGTTAGGTCATTCCGTTCGCGAGATATGTGAGTTTGAAGCCAAGAAATTGTTGAGAAGGCAAAAAATTTTTCGCAATTCTGCTGCTCCAAACGCTTAACCAGAATGGCCTAGGGAAAAAATACACATACCGTTGTAATCGGGCGAGTTTCTACTTTCAGTTACAATAGGAATTTTTGGGTTCGGTCAATCCGTTCGCGAGATATGGGAGTTTGAAGCCAAGAAATGGTTGAGAAGGCAAAAAATTTTTCGCAATTCTGCTGCTCCAAACGCTTAACCAGAATGGCCTTGGGAAAAAATACACATACCGTTGTAATCGGGCGAGTTTCTACTTTCACTTACAATAGGAATTTTTGGGTTCGGTCAATCCGTTCGCGAGATATGGGACTTTGAAACTAAGAAATGGTTGACAAGACAACAAATTTTTCGCACTTCTGCTGCTCCAATCGCTTAACCAGAATGGGCTAGGGAAAAAATTCACATACCGTTGTAATCGGGCGAGCTTCTACTTTCAGATGCAATAGGAATTTTTGGGTTAGGTCAATCCGTTCGCAAGATATGGGTGTTTGAAGCTAAGAAATGGTTGAGAAGACAACAAATTTTTCGCAATTCTGCTGCTCCAAACGCTTAACCAGAATGGCCTAGGGGAAAAATACCCGTACCGTTGTAATCGGGCGAGTTTCTACTTTCAAGTGCAATAGGAATTTTTGGGTTAGGTCAATCCGTTCGCGAGATATGGGAGTTTCAAGCTAAGAAATGGTTCAGAAGACAACAAATTTTTCGCAATTCTGCTGCTCCAAACGCTTAACCAGAATGGCCCAGGGAAAAATACGCGTACCGTTGTAATCGGGCGGGTTTCTACTTTCAGTTAGAATAGGAATTTTTGGGTTAGGTCAATCCGTTCGCGAGATATGGGACTTTGAAGCTAAGAAATGGTTGTCAAGACAACAAATTTATCGCACTTCTTCTGCTCCAATCGCTTAACCAGAATGGCCTAGGGAAAAATACGCATACCGTTGTAATCGGGCGAGTTTCTACTTTCAGACGCAATAAGAATTTATGGATTAGGTCAATCCGTTCGCGAGATATGGGAGCTTGAAGCCACGAAATGGTTGAGAAGGCAAAAAATTTTTCGCAATTCTGCTGCTCCAAACGCTTAACCGGAATGGCCTAGGGAAAAAATACACATACCGTTGTAACCGGGCGAGTTTCTACTTTCAGGCGCAACAGGAATTATTGGGTTAAGTCAATCCGTTCGCGAGATATGGGAGTTTGAAGCCAAGAAATGGTTGAGAAGGCAAAAAATTTTTCGCAATTCTGCTGCTCCAAACGCTTAACCGGAATGGCCTAGGGAAAAAATACACGTACCGCTGTAATCGGGCGAGTTTCTACTTTCAGTTACAATAGGAATTTTTGGGTTAGGTCAATCCGTTCGCGACATATGGGACTTTGAAGCTAAGAAATGGTTGTCAAGACAACAAATTTTTCGCAATTCTGCTGCTTCAAACGCTTAACCAGAATGGCCTAGGGAAAAAATACACGTACCGTTGTAATCGGGCGAGTTTCTACTTTCAAGTGCAATAGGAATTTTTGGGTTAGGTCAATCCGTTCGCGAGATATGGGAGTTTGAAGCCAAGAAATGGTTGAGAAGGCAAAAAATTTTTCGCAATTCTGCTGCTCCAAACGCTTAACCAGAATGGCCTAGGGAAAAAATACACATACCTTTGTAATCGGGCGAGTTTCTACTTTCAGATGCAATAGGAATTTTTGGGTTAGGTCAATCCGTTCGCGACATATGGGACTTTGAAGCTAAGAAATGGTTGTCAAGACAACAAATTTTTCGCAATTCTGCTGCTTCAAACGCTTAACCAGAATGGCCTAGGGAAAAAATACACATACCGTTGTAACCGGGCGAGTTTCTACTTTCGGACGCAACAGGAATGATTGGGTTAGGTCAATCCGTTCACGAGATATGGGACTTTGAAGCTAAGAAATGGTTGTCAAGACAACAAATTTTTCGCACTTCTGCTGCTCCAATCGCTTAACCAGAATGGCCTAGGGGAAAAATACACGTACCGTTGTAATCGGGCGATTTTCTACTTTCAAGTGCAATAGGAATTTTTGGGTTAGGTCAATCCGTTCGCGAGATATGGGAGTTTCAAGCTAAGAAATGGTTGAGAAGACAACAAATTTTTCGCAATTCTGCTGCTCCAAACGCTTAACCAGAATGGCCTAGGGAAAAATACGCGTACCGTTGTAATCGGGCGGGTTTCTACTTTCAGTTAGAATAGGAATTTTTGGGTTAGGTCAATCCGTTCGCGAGATATGGGACTTTGAAGCTAAGAAATGGTTGTCAAGACAACAAATTTTTCGCACTTCTGCTGCTCCAATCGCTTAACCAGAATGGCCTAGGGGAAAAATACACGTACCGTTGTAATCGGGCGAGTTTCTACTTTCAAGTGCAATAGGAATTTTTGGGTTAGGTCAATCCGTTCGCGAGATATGGGAGTTTGAAGCCAAGAAATGGTTGAGAAGGCAAAAAATTTTTCGCAATTCTGCTGCTCCAAACGCTTAACCAGAATGGCCTAGGGAAAAAATACACATACCTTTGTAATCGGGCGAGTTTCTACTTTCAGATGCAATAGGAATTTTTGGGTTAGGTCAATCCGTTCGCGAGGTATGGGTGTTTGAAGCCAAGAATTGGTAGAGAAGGCAAAAAATTTTTCACAATTCTGCTGCTCCAAACGCTTAACCAGAGTGGCCTAGGGAAAAAATACACATACCGTTGTAATCGGGCGAGTTTCTACTTTCACATGCAATAAGAATTTTTGGATTAGGTCAATCCGTTCGCGAGATATGGGAGTTTGAACCCAAGAAATGGTTGAGAAGGCAAAAAATTTTTCGCAATTCTGCTGCTTCAAACGCTTAACCAGAACGCCCTAGGGAAAAAATACACATACCGTTGTAATCGGGCGAGTTTCTACTTTCAGACGCAATAAGAATTTTTGGATTAGGTCAATCCGTTCGCGAGATATGGGAGTTTGAAGCTAAGAAATGGTTGAGAAGACAACAAATTTTTCGCAATTCTGTTGCTCCAAACGCTTAACCAGAATGGACTAGGGAAAAAAATCTGCATACCGTCGTAATCGGGCGAGTTTCTACTTTCAGATGCAATAGGAATTTTTGGGTTACGTCAATCCGTTCGCGAGATATGGGAGTTTGAAGCTAAGAAATGGTTGAGAAGGCAAAAAATTTTTCGCAATTCTGCTGCTCCAAACGCTTAACCAGAATGGCCTAGGGAAAAAATACACATACCGTTGTAATCGGGCGAGTTTCTACTTTCAGATGCAATAGGAATTTTTGGGTTAGGTCAATCCGTTCGCGAGGTATGGGAGTTTGAAGCCAAGAAATGGTAGAGAAGGCAAAAAATTTTTCACAATTCTGCTGCTCCAAACGCTTAACCGGAATGGCCTATGGAAAAAATACACATACCGTTGTAATCGGGCGAGTTTCTACTTTCAGATGCAATAGGAATTTTTGGGTTAGGTCAATCCGTTCGCGAGGTATGGGAGTTTGAAGCCAAGAAATGGTAGAGAAGGCAAAAAATTTGTCACAATTCTGCTGCTCCAAACGCTTAACCAGAATGGCCTAGGGAAAAAATACACATACCGTTGTAATCGGGCGAGTTTCTACTTTCACATGCAATAAGAATTCTTGGGTTAGGTCAATCCGTTCGCGAGATATGGGAGTTTGAAGCCAAGAAATGGTTGAGAAGGCAAAAAATTTTTCGCAATTCTGCTGCTCCAAACGCTTAACCGGAATGGCCTAGGGAAAAAATACACACACCGTTGTAATCGGGCGAGTTTCTACTTTCAAATGCAATAGGAATTTTTGGGTTAGGTCAATCCGTTCGCGAGATACGAGAGCTTGAAGCTAAGATATGGTTGAGAAGGCAAAAAATTTTTCGCAAATCTGCTGCTCCAAACGCATAACCAGAATGGCCTAGGGAAAAATACGCGTACCGTTGTAATCGGGCGAGTTTCTACTTTCAGTTACAATAGGAATTTTTGGGTTAGGTCAATCCGTTCGCGAGATATGGGACTTTGAAGCTAAGAAATGGTTGTCAAGACAACAAATTTTTCGCACTTCTGCTGCTCCAATCGCTTAACCAGAATGGCTTAGGGGAAAAATACCCGTACCGTTGTAATCGGGCGAGTTTCTACTTTCAAGTGCAATAGGAATTTTTGGGTTAGGTCAATCCGTTCGCGAGATATGGGAGTTTCAAGCTAAGAAATGGTTCAGAAGACAACAAATTTTTCGCAATTCTGCTGCTCCAAACGCTTAACCAGAATGGCCCAGGGAAAAATACGCGTACCGTTGTAATCGGGCGGGTTTCTACTTTCAGTTAGAATAGGAATTTTTGGGTTAGGTCAATCCGTTCGCGAGATATGGGACTTTGAAGCTAAGAAATGGTTGTCAAGACAACAAATTTTTCGCACTTCTTCTGCTCCAATCGCTTAACCAGAATGGCCTAGGGAAAAATACGCATACCGTTGTAATCGGGCGAGTTTCTACTTTCAGACGCAATAAGAATTTATGGATTAGGTCAATCCGTTCGCGAGATATGGGAGCTTGAAGCCACGAAATGGTTGAGAAGGCAAAAAATTTTTCGCAATTCTGCTGCTCCAAACGCTTAACCGGAATGGCCTAGGGAAAAAATACACATACCGTTGTAACCGGGCGAGTTTCTACTTTCAGGCGCAACAGGAATTATTGGGTTAAGTCAATCCGTTCGCGAGATATGGGAGTTTGAAGCCAAGAAATGGTTGAGAAGGCAAAAAATTTTTCGCAATTCTGCTGCTCCAAACGCTTAACCGGAATGGCCTAGGGAAAAAATACACGTACCGCTGTAATCGGGCGAGTTTCTACTTTCAGTTACAATAGGAATTTTTGGGTTAGGTCAATCCGTTCGCGAGAAATGGGACTTTGAAGCTACGAAATGGTTGTCAAGACAACAAATTTTTCGCACTTCTGCTGCTCCAATCGCTTAACCAGAATGGCCTAGGGGAAAAATACCCGTACCGTTGTAATCGGGCGAGTTTCTACTTTCAAGTGCAATAGGAATTTTTGGGTTAGGTCAATCCGTTCGCGAGATATGGGAGTTTCAAGCTAAGAAATGGTTCAGAAGACAACAAATTTTTCGCAATTCTGCTGCTCCAAACGCTTAACCAGAATGGCCTAGGGGAAAAATACCCGTACCGTTGTAATCGGGCGAGTTTCTACTTTCAAGTGCAATAGGAATTTTTGGGTTAGGTCAATCCGTTCGCGAGATATGGGAGTTTCAAGCTAAGAAATGGTTCAGAAGACAACAAATTTTTCGCAATTCAGCTGCTCCAAACGCTTAACCAGAATGGCCCAGGGAAAAATACGCGTACCGTTGTAATCGGGCGGGTTTCTACTTTCAGTTAGAATAGGAATTTTTGGGTTAGGTCAATCCGTTCGCGAGATATGGGACTTTGAAGCTAAGAAATGGTTGTCAAGACAACAAATTTATCGCACTTCTTCTGCTCCAATCGCTTAACCAGAATGGCCTAGGGAAAAATACGCATACCGTTGTAATCGGGCGAGTTTCTACTTTCAGACGCAATAAGAATTTATGGATTAGGTCAATCCGTTCGCGAGATATGGGAGCTTGAAGCCACGAAATGGTTGAGAAGGCAAAAAATTTTTCGCAATTCTGCTGCTCCAAACGCTTAACCGGAATGGCCTAGGGAAAAAATACACATACCGTTGTAACCGGGCGAGTTTCTACTTTCAGGCGCAACAGGAATTATTGGGTTAAGTCAATCCGTTCGCGAGATATGGGAGTTTGAAGCCAAGAAATGGTTGAGAAGGCAAAAAATTTTTCGCAATTCTGCTGCTCCAAACGCTTAACCGGAATGGCCTAGGGAAAAAATACACGTACCGCTGTAATCGGGCGAGTTTCTACTTTCAGTTACAATAGGAATTTTTGGGTTAGGTCAATCCGTTCGCGAGATATGGGACTTTGAAGCTAAGAAATGGTTGTCAAGACAACAAATTTTTCGCACTTCTGCTGCTCCAATCGCTTAACCAGAATGGCCTAGGGGAAAAATACCCGTACCGTTGTAATCGGGCGAGTTTCTACTTTCAAGTGCAATAGGAATTTTTGGGTTAGGTCAATCCGTTCGCGAGATATGGGACTTTGAAGCTAAGAAATGGTTGTCAAGACAACAAATTTTTCGCACTTCTGCTGCTCCAATCGCTTAACCAGAATGGCCTAGGGGAAAAATACACGTAACGTTGTAATCGGGCGAGTTTCTACTTTCAAGTGCAATAGGAATTTTTGGGTTAGGTCAATCCGTTCGCGAGATATGGGAGTTTGAAGCCAAGAAATGGTTGAGAAGGCAAAAAATTTTTCGCAATTCTGCTGCTCCAAACGCTTAACCGGAATGGCCTAGGGAAAAAATACACATACCGTTGTAACCGGGCGAGTTTCTACTTTCAGGCGCAACAGGAATTATTGGGTTAAGTCAATCCGTTCGCGAGATATGGGAGTTTGAAGCCAAGAAATGGTTGAGAAGGCAAAAAATTTTTCGCAATTCTGCTGCTCCAAACGCTTAACCGGAATGGCCTAGGGAAAAAATACACGTACCGCTGTAATCGGGCGAGTTTCTACTTTCAGTTACAATAGGAATTTTTGGGTTAGGTCAATCCGTTCGCGAGAAATGGGACTTTGAAGCTACGAAATGGTTGTCAAGACAACAAATTTTTCGCACTTCTGCTGCTCCAATCGCTTAACCAGAATGGCCTAGGGGAAAAATACCCGTACCGTTGTAATCGGGCGAGTTTCTACTTTCAAGTGCAATAGGAATTTTTGGGTTAGGTCAATCCGTTCGCGAGATATGGGAGTTTCAAGCTAAGAAATGGTTCAGAAGACAACAAATTTTTCGCAATTCTGCTGCTCCAAACGCTTAACCAGAATGGCCTAGGGGAAAAATACCCGTACCGTTGTAATCGGGCGAGTTTCTACTTTCAAGTGCAATAGGAATTTTTGGGTTAGGTCAATCCGTTCGCGAGATATGGGAGTTTCAAGCTAAGAAATGGTTGAGAAGGCAAAAAATTTTTCGCAATTCTGCTGCTCCAAACGCTTAACCAGAATGGCCTAGGGAAAAAATACACATACCTTTGTAATCGGGCGAGTTTCTACTTTCAGATGCAATAGGAATTTTTGGGTTAGGTCAATCCGTTCGCGAGGTATGGGTGTTTGAAGCCAAGAATTGGTAGAGATGGCAAAAAATTTTTCACAATTCTGCTGCTCCAAACGCTTAACCAGAGTGGCCTAGGGAAAAAATACACATACCGTTGTAATCGGGCGAGTTTCTACTTTCACATGCAATAAGAATTTTTGGATTAGGTCAATCCGTTCGCGAGATATGGGAGTTTGAACCCAAGAAATGGTTGAGAAGGCAAAAAATTTTTCGCAATTCTGCTGCTTCAAACGCTTAACCAGAACGCCCTAGGGAAAAAATACACATACCGTTGTAATCGGGCGAGTTTCTACTTTCAGACGCAATAAGAATTTTTGGATTAGGTCAATCCGTTCGCGAGATATGGGAGTTTGAAGCTAAGAAATGGTTGAGAAGACAACAAATTTTTCGCAATTCTGTTGCTCCAAACGCTTAACCAGAATGGACTAGGGAAAAAAATCTGCATACCGTCGTAATCGGGCGAGTTTCTACTTTCAGATGCAATAGGAATTTTTGGGTTACGTCAATCCGTTCGCGAGATATGGGAGTTTGAAGCTAAGAAATGGTTGAGAAGGCAAAAAATTTTTCGCAATTCTGCTGCTCCAAACGCTTAACCAGAATGGCCTAGGGAAAAAATACACATACCGTTGTAATCGGGCGAGTTTCTACTTTCAGATGCAATAGGAATTTTTGGGTTAGGTCAATCCGTTCGCGAGGTATGGGAGTTTGAAGCCAAGAAATGGTAGAGAAGGCAAAAAATTTTTCACAATTCTGCTGCTCCAAACGCTTAACCGGAATGGCCTATGGAAAAAATACACATACCGTTGTAATCGGGCGAGTTTCTACTTTCAGATGCAATAGGAATTTTTGGGTTAGGTCAATCCGTTCGCGAGGTATGGGAGTTTGAAGCCAAGAAATGGTAGAGAAGGCAAAAAATTTGTCACAATTCTGCTGCTCCAAACGCTTAACCAGAATGGCCTAGGGAAAAAATACACATACCGTTGTAATCGGGCGAATTTCTACTTTCACATGCAATAAGAATTCTTGGGTTAGGTCAATCCGTTCGCGAGATATGGGAGTTTGAAGCCAAGAAATGGTTGAGAAGGCAAAAAATTTTTCGCAATTCTGCTGCTCCAAACGCTTAACCGGAATGGCCTAGGGAAAAAATACACACACCGTTGTAATCGGGCGAGTTTCTACTTTCAAATGCAATAGGAATTTTTGGGTTAGGTCAATCCGTTCGCGAGATACGAGAGCTTGAAGCTAAGATATGGTTGAGAAGACAACAAATTTTTCGCAAATCTGCTGCTCCAAACGCATAACCAGAATGGCCTAGGGAAAAATACGCGTACCGTTGTAATCGGGCGAGTTTCTACTTTCAGTTACAATAGGAATTTTTGGGTTAGGTCAATCCGTTCGCGAGATATGGGACTTTGAAGCTAAGAAATGGTTGTCAAGACAACAAATTTTTCGCACTTCTGCTGCTCCAATCGCTTAACCAGAATGGCTTAGGGGAAAAATACCCGTACCGTTGTAATCGGGCGAGTTTCTACTTTCAAGTGCAATAGGAATTTTTGGGTTAGGTCAATCCGTTCGCGAGATATGGGAGTTTCAAGCTAAGAAATGGTTCAGAAGACAACAAATTTTTCGCAATTCTGCTGCTCCAAACGCTTAACCAGAATGGCCCAGGGAAAAATACGCGTACCGTTGTAATCGGGCGGGTTTCTACTTTCAGTTAGAATAGGAATTTTTGGGTTAGGTCAATCCGTTCGCGAGATATGGGACTTTGAAGCTAAGAAATGGTTGTCAAGACAACAAATTTTTCGCACTTCTTCTGCTCCAATCGCTTAACCAGAATGGCCTAGGGAAAAATACGCATACCGTTGTAATCGGGCGAGTTTCTACTTTCAGACGCAATAAGAATTTATGGATTAGGTCAATCCGTTCGCGAGATATGGGAGCTTGAAGCCACGAAATGGTTGAGAAGGCAAAAAATTTTTCGCAATTCTGCTGCTCCAAACGCTTAACCGGAATGGCCTAGGGAAAAAATACACATACCGTTGTAACCGGGCGAGTTTCTACTTTCAGGCGCAACAGGAATTATTGGGTTAAGTCAATCCGTTCGCGAGATATGGGAGTTTGAAGCCAAGAAATGGTTGAGAAGGCAAAAAATTTTTCGCAATTCTGCTGCTCCAAACGCTTAACCGGAATGGCCTAGGGAAAAAATACACGTACCGCTGTAATCGGGCGAGTTTCTACTTTCAGTTACAATAGGAATTTTTGGGTTAGGTCAATCCGTTCGCGAGAAATGGGACTTTGAAGCTACGAAATGGTTGTCAAGACAACAAATTTTTCGCACTTCTGCTGCTCCAATCGCTTAACCAGAATGGCCTAGGGGAAAAATACCCGTACCGTTGTAATCGGGCGAGTTTCTACTTTCAAGTGCAATAGGAATTTTTGGGTTAGGTCAATCCGTTCGCGAGATATGGGAGTTTCAAGCTAAGAAATGGTTCAGAAGACAACAAATTTTTCGCAATTCTGCTGCTCCAAACGCTTAACCAGAATGGCCTAGGGGAAAAATACCCGTACCGTTGTAATCGGGCGAGTTTCTACTTTCAAGTGCAATAGGAATTTTTGGGTTAGGTCAATCCGTTCGCGAGATATGGGAGTTTCAAGCTAAGAAATGGTTCAGAAGACAACAAATTTTTCGCAATTCAGCTGCTCCAAACGCTTAACCAGAATGGCCCAGGGAAAAATACGCGTACCGTTGTAATCGGGCGGGTTTCTACTTTCAGTTAGAATAGGAATTTTTGGGTTAGGTCAATCCGTTCGCGAGATATGGGACTTTGAAGCTAAGAAATGGTTGTCAAGACAACAAATTTATCGCACTTCTTCTGCTCCAATCGCTTAACCAGAATGGCCTAGGGAAAAATACGCATACCGTTGTAATCGGGCGAGTTTCTACTTTCAGACGCAATAAGAATTTATGGATTAGGTCAATCCGTTCGCGAGATATGGGAGCTTGAAGCCACGAAATGGTTGAGAAGGCAAAAAATTTTTCGCAATTCTGCTGCTCCAAACGCTTAACCGGAATGGCCTAGGGAAAAAATACACATACCGTTGTAACCGGGCGAGTTTCTACTTTCAGGCGCAACAGGAATTATTGGGTTAAGTCAATCCGTTCGCGAGATATGGGAGTTTGAAGCCAAGAAATGGTTGAGAAGGCAAAAAATTTTTCGCAATTCTGCTGCTCCAAACGCTTAACCGGAATGGCCTAGGGAAAAAATACACGTACCGCTGTAATCGGGCGAGTTTCTACTTTCAGTTACAATAGGAATTTTTGGGTTAGGTCAATCCGTTCGCGAGATATGGGACTTTGAAGCTAAGAAATGGTTGTCAAGACAACAAATTTTTCGCACTTCTGCTGCTCCAATCGCTTAACCAGAATGGCCTAGGGGAAAAATACCCGTACCGTTGTAATCGGGCGAGTTTCTACTTTCAAGTGCAATAGGAATTTTTGGGTTAGGTCAATCCGTTCGCGAGATATGGGACTTTGAAGCTAAGAAATGGTTGTCAAGACAACAAATTTTTCGCACTTCTGCTGCTCCAATCGCTTAACCAGAATGGCCTAGGGGAAAAATACACGTAACGTTGTAATCGGGCGAGTTTCTACTTTCAAGTGCAATAGGAATTTTTGGGTTAGGTCAATCCGTTCGCGAGATATGGGAGTTTGAAGCCAAGAAATGGTTGAGAAGGCAAAAAATTTTTCGCAATTCTGCTGCTCCAAACGCTTAACCGGAATGGCCTAGGGAAAAAATACACATACCGTTGTAACCGGGCGAGTTTCTACTTTCAGGCGCAACAGGAATTATTGGGTTAAGTCAATCCGTTCGCGAGATATGGGAGTTTGAAGCCAAGAAATGGTTGAGAAGGCAAAAAATTTTTCGCAATTCTGCTGCTCCAAACGCTTAACCGGAATGGCCTAGGGAAAAAATACACGTACCGCTGTAATCGGGCGAGTTTCTACTTTCAGTTACAATAGGAATTTTTGGGTTAGGTCAATCCGTTCGCGAGAAATGGGACTTTGAAGCTACGAAATGGTTGTCAAGACAACAAATTTTTCGCACTTCTGCTGCTCCAATCGCTTAACCAGAATGGTCTAGGGGAAAAATACCCGTACCGTTGTAATCGGGCGAGTTTCTACTTTCAAGTGCAATAGGAATTTTTGGGT
This sequence comes from Ptiloglossa arizonensis, assembly GCF_051014685.1. Classification (NCBI taxonomy): domain Eukaryota; kingdom Metazoa; phylum Arthropoda; class Insecta; order Hymenoptera; family Colletidae; genus Ptiloglossa; species Ptiloglossa arizonensis. The sequence continues at coordinate 165,172 of NW_027479021.1, forward strand.
TAGGTCAATCCGTTCGCGAGATATGGGAGTTTCAAGCTAAGAAATGGTTCAGAAGACAACAAATTTTTCGCAATTCTGCTGCTCCAAACGCTTAACCAGAATGGCCTAGGGGAAAAATACCCGTACCGTTGTAATCGGGCGAGTTTCTACTTTCAAGTGCAATAGGAATTTTTGGGTTAGGTCAATCCGTTCGCGAGATATGGGAGTTTCAAGCTAAGAAATGGTTCAGAAGACAACAAATTTTTCGCAATTCTGCTGCTCCAAACGCTTAACCAGAATGGCCCAGGGAAAAATACGCGTACCGTTGTAATCGGGCGGGTTTCTACTTTCAGTTAGAATAGGAATTTTTGGGTTAGGTCAATCCGTTCGCGAGATATGGGACTTTGAAGCTAAGAAATGGTTGTCAAGACAACAAATTTATCGCACTTCTTCTGCTCCAATCGCTTAACCAGAATGGCCTAGGGAAAAATACGCATACCGTTGTAATCGGGCGAGTTTCTACTTTCAGACGCAATAAGAATTTATGGATTAGGTCAATCCGTTCGCGAGATATGGGAGCTTGAAGCCACGAAATGGTTGAGAAGGCAAAAAATTTTTCGCAATTCTGCTGCTCCAAACGCTTAACCGGAATGGCCTAGGGAAAAAATACACATACCGTTGTAACCGGGCGAGTTTCTACTTTCAGGCGCAACAGGAATTATTGGGTTAAGTCAATCCGTTCGCGAGATATGGGAGTTTGAAGCCAAGAAATGGTTGAGAAGGCAAAAAATTTTTCGCAATTCTGCTGCTCCAAACGCTTAACCGGAATGGCCTAGGGAAAAAATACACGTACCGCTGTAATCGGGCGAGTTTCTACTTTCAGTTACAATAGGAATTTTTGGGTTAGGTCAATCCGTTCGCGACATATGGGACTTTGAAGCTAAGAAATGGTTGTCAAGACAACAAATTTTTCGCAATTCTGCTGCTTCAAACGCTTAACCAGAATGGCCTAGGGAAAAAATACACGTACCGTTGTAATCGGGCGAGTTTCTACTTTCAAGTGCAATAGGAATTTTTGGGTTAGGTCAATCCGTTCGCGAGATATGGGAGTTTGAAGCCAAGAAATGGTTGAGAAGGCAAAAAATTTTTCGCAATTCTGCTGCTCCAAACGCTTAACCAGAATGGCCTAGGGAAAAAATACACATACCTTTGTAATCGGGCGAGTTTCTACTTTCAGATGCAATAGGAATTTTTGGGTTAGGTCAATCCGTTCGCGACATATGGGACTTTGAAGCTAAGAAATGGTTGTCAAGACAACAAATTTTTCGCAATTCTGCTGCTTCAAACGCTTAACCAGAATGGCCTAGGGAAAAAATACACATACCGTTGTAACCGGGCGAGTTTCTACTTTCGGACGCAACAGGAATGATTGGGTTAGGTCAATCCGTTCACGAGATATGGGACTTTGAAGCTAAGAAATGGTTGTCAAGACAACAAATTTTTCGCACTTCTGCTGCTCCAATCGCTTAACCAGAATGGCCTAGGGGAAAAATACACGTACCGTTGTAATCGGGCGAGTTTCTACTTTCAAGTGCAATAGGAATTTTTGGGTTAGGTCAATCCGTTCGCGAGATATGGGAGTTTCAAGCTAAGAAATGGTTGAGAAGACAACAAATTTTTCGCAATTCTGCTGCTCCAAACGCTTAACCAGAATGGCCTAGGGAAAAATACGCGTACCGTTGTAATCGGGCGGGTTTCTACTTTCAGTTAGAATAGGAATTTTTGGGTTAGGTCAATCCGTTCGCGAGATATGGGACTTTGAAGCTAAGAAATGGTTGTCAAGACAACAAATTTTTCGCACTTCTGCTGCTCCAATCGCTTAACCAGAATGGCCTAGGGGAAAAATACACGTACCGTTGTAATCGGGCGAGTTTCTACTTTCAAGTGCAATAGGAATTTTTGGGTTAGGTCAATCCGTTCGCGAGATATGGGAGTTTGAAGCCAAGAAATGGTTGAGAAGGCAAAAAATTTTTCGCAATTCTGCTGCTCCAAACGCTTAACCAGAATGGCCTAGGGAAAAAATACACATACCTTTGTAATCGGGCGAGTTTCTACTTTCAGATGCAATAGGAATTTTTGGGTTAGGTCAATCCGTTCGCGAGGTATGGGTGTTTGAAGCCAAGAATTGGTAGAGAAGGCAAAAAATTTTTCACAATTCTGCTGCTCCAAACGCTTAACCAGAGTGGCCTAGGGAAAAAATACACATACCGTTGTAATCGGGCGAGTTTCTACTTTCACATGCAATAAGAATTTTTGGATTAGGTCAATCCGTTCGCGAGATATGGGAGTTTGAACCCAAGAAATGGTTGAGAAGGCAAAAAATTTTTCGCAATTCTGCTGCTTCAAACGCTTAACCAGAACGCCCTAGGGAAAAAATACACATACCGTTGTAACCGGGCGAGTTTCTACTTTCGTACGCAACAGGAATGATTGGGTTAGGTCAATCCGTTCGCGAGATATGGGACTTTGAAGCTAAGAAATGGTTGCCAAGACAACAAATTTTTCGCATTTCTGTTGCTCCAAACGCTTAACCAGAATGGGCTAGGGAAAAAATACACATACCGTTGTAATCGGGCGAGTTTCTACTTTCAGACGTGACAGGAATTTTTGGGTTAGGTCAATCCGTTCGCGAGATATGGGTGTTTGAAGCCAAGAAATGGTTGAGAAGGCAAAAAATTTTTCGCAATTCTGCTGCTCCAAAAGCTAAACCAGAATGGCCTAGGGAAAAAATACACATACCGTTGTAATCGGGCGTGTTTCTACTTTGAAATGCAATAGGAATTTTTGGGTTAGGTCAATCCGTTCGCGAGATATGGGAGTTTGAAGCTAAGATATGGTTGAGAAGACAACAAATTTTTCGCAAATCTGCTGCTCCAAACGCTTAACCAGAATGGCCTAGGGAAAAAATACGCGTACCGTTGTAATCGAGCGAGTTTCTACTTTCAGTTACAATAGGAATTTTTGGGTTAGGTCAATCCGTTCGCGAGATATGGGACTTTGAAGCTAAGAAATGGTTGTCAAGACAACAAATTTTTCGCAATTCTGCTGCTTCAAACGCTTAACCAGAATGGCCTAGGGAAAAAATACACATACCGTTGTAACCGGGCGAGTTTCTACTTTCGGACGCAACAGGAATGATTGGGTTAGGTCAATCCGTTCACGAGATATGGGACTTTGAAGCTAAGAAATGGTTGTCAAGACAACAAATTTTTCGCACTTCTGCTGCTCCAATCGCTTAACCAGAATGGCCTAGGGGAAAAATACACGTACCGTTGTAATCGGGCGAGTTTCTACTTTCAAGGGCAATAGGAATTTTTGGGTTAGGTCAATCGGTTCGCGACATATGGGAGTTTCAAGCTAAGAAATGGTTGAGAAGACAACAAATTTTTCGCAATTCTGCTGCTCCAAACGCTTAACCAGAATGGCCTAGGGGAAAAATACACATACCGTTGTAATCGGGCGAGTTTCTACTTTCAAATGCAATAGGAATTTTTGGGTTAGGTCAATCCGTTCGCGAGATATGAGAGTTTGAAGCTAAGATATGGTTGAGAAGACAAAAAATTTTTCGCAAATCTGCTGCTCCAAACGCTTAACCAGAATGGCCTAGGGAAAAAATACACGTACCGCTGTAATCGGGCGAGTTTCTGCTTTCAGATGCAATAGGAATTTATGGATTAGGTCAATCCGTTCGCGAGATATGGGAGCTTGAAGCCACGAAATGGTTGAGAAGGCAAAAAATTTTTCGCAATTCTGCTGCTCCAAACGCTTAACCGGAATGGCCTAGGGAAAAAATACACATACCGTTGTAACCGGGCGAGTTTCTACTTTCAGGCGCAACAGGAATTATTGGGTTAAGTCAATCCGTTCGCGAGATATGGGAGTTTGAAGCCAAGAAATGGTTGAGAAGGCAAAAAATTTTTCGCAATTCTGCTGCTCCAAACGCTTAACCGGAATGGCCTAGGGAAAAAATACACGTACCGCTGTAATCGGGCGAGTTTCTACTTTCAGTTACAATAGGAATTTTTGGGTTAGGTCAATCCGTTCGCGAGATATGGGACTTTGAAGCTAAGAAATGGTTGTCAAGACAACAAATTTTTCGCACTTCTGCTGCTCCAATCGCTTAACCAGAATGGCCTAGGGGAAAAATACCCGTACCGTTGTAATCGGGCGAGTTTCTACTTTCAAGTGCAATAGGAATTTTTGGGTTAGGTCAATCCGTTCGCGAGATATGGGACTTTGAAGCTAAGAAATGGTTGTCAAGACAACAAATTTTTCGCACTTCTGCTGCTCCAATCGCTTAACCAGAATGGCCTAGGGGAAAAATACACGTAACGTTGTAATCGGGCGAGTTTCTACTTTCAAGTGCAATAGGAATTTTTGGGTTAGGTCAATCCGTTCGCGAGATATGGGAGTTTGAAGCCAAGAAATGGTTGAGAAGGCAAAAAATTTTTCGCAATTCTGCTGCTCCAAACGCTTAACCGGAATGGCCTAGGGAAAAAATACACATACCGTTGTAACCGGGCGAGTTTCTACTTTCAGGCGCAACAGGAATTATTGGGTTAAGTCAATCCGTTCGCGAGATATGGGAGTTTGAAGCCAAGAAATGGTTGAGAAGGCAAAAAATTTTTCGCAATTCTGCTGCTCCAAACGCTTAACCGGAATGGCCTAGGGAAAAAATACACGTACCGCTGTAATCGGGCGAGTTTCTACTTTCAGTTACAATAGGAATTTTTGGGTTAGGTCAATCCGTTCGCGAGAAATGGGACTTTGAAGCTACGAAATGGTTGTCAAGACAACAAATTTTTCGCACTTCTGCTGCTCCAATCGCTTAACCAGAATGGTCTAGGGGAAAAATACCCGTACCGTTGTAATCGGGCGAGTTTCTACTTTCAAGTGCAATAGGAATTTTTGGGTTAGGTCAATCCGTTCGCGAGATATGGGAGTTTCAAGCTAAGAAATGGTTCAGAAGACAACAAATTTTTCGCAATTCTGCTGCTCCAAACGCTTAACCAGAATGGCCTAGGGGAAAAATACCCGTACCGTTGTAATCGGGCGAGTTTCTACTTTCAAGTGCAATAGGAATTTTTGGGTTAGGTCAATCCGTTCGCGAGATATGGGAGTTTCAAGCTAAGAAATGGTTCAGAAGACAACAAATTTTTCGCAATTCTGCTGCTCCAAACGCTTAACCAGAATGGCCCAGGGAAAAATACGCGTACCGTTGTAATCGGGCGGGTTTCTACTTTCAGTTAGAATAGGAATTTTTGGGTTAGGTCAATCCGTTCGCGAGATATGGGACTTTGAAGCTAAGAAATGGTTGTCAAGACAACAAATTTATCGCACTTCTTCTGCTCCAATCGCTTAACCAGAATGGCCTAGGGAAAAATACGCATACCGTTGTAATCGGGCGAGTTTCTACTTTCAGACGCAATAAGAATTTATGGATTAGGTCAATCCGTTCGCGAGATATGGGAGCTTGAAGCCACGAAATGGTTGAGAAGGCAAAAAATTTTTCGCAATTCTGCTGCTCCAAACGCTTAACCGGAATGGCCTAGGGAAAAAATACACATACCGTTGTAACCGGGCGAGTTTCTACTTTCAGGCGCAACAGGAATTATTGGGTTAAGTCAATCCGTTCGCGAGATATGGGAGTTTGAAGCCAAGAAATGGTTGAGAAGGCAAAAAATTTTTCGCAATTCTGCTGCTCCAAACGCTTAACCGGAATGGCCTAGGGAAAAAATACACGTACCGCTGTAATCGGGCGAGTTTCTACTTTCAGTTACAATAGGAATTTTTGGGTTAGGTCAATCCGTTCGCGACATATGGGACTTTGAAGCTAAGAAATGGTTGTCAAGACAACAAATTTTTCGCAATTCTGCTGCTTCAAACGCTTAACCAGAATGGCCTAGGGAAAAAATACACGTACCGTTGTAATCGGGCGAGTTTCTACTTTCAAGTGCAATAGGAATTTTTGGGTTAGGTCAATCCGTTCGCGAGATATGGGAGTTTGAAGCCAAGAAATGGTTGAGAAGGCAAAAAATTTTTCGCAATTCTGCTGCTCCAAACGCTTAACCAGAATGGCCTAGGGAAAAAATACACATACCTTTGTAATCGGGCGAGTTTCTACTTTCAGATGCAATAGGAATTTTTGGGTTAGGTCAATCCGTTCGCGACATATGGGACTTTGAAGCTAAGAAATGGTTGTCAAGACAACAAATTTTTCGCAATTCTGCTGCTTCAAACGCTTAACCAGAATGGCCTAGGGAAAAAATACACATACCGTTGTAACCGGGCGAGTTTCTACTTTCGGACGCAACAGGAATGATTGGGTTAGGTCAATCCGTTCACGAGATATGGGACTTTGAAGCTAAGAAATGGTTGTCAAGACAACAAATTTTTCGCACTTCTGCTGCTCCAATCGCTTAACCAGAATGGCCTAGGGGAAAAATACACGTACCGTTGTAATCGGGCGAGTTTCTACTTTCAAGTGCAATAGGAATTTTTGGGTTAGGTCAATCCGTTCGCGAGATATGGGAGTTTCAAGCTAAGAAATGGTTGAGAAGACAACAAATTTTTCGCAATTCTGCTGCTCCAAACGCTTAACCAGAATGGCCTAGGGAAAAATACGCGTACCGTTGTAATCGGGCGGGTTTCTACTTTCAGTTAGAATAGGAATTTTTGGGTTAGGTCAATCCGTTCGCGAGATATGGGACTTTGAAGCTAAGAAATGGTTGTCAAGACAACAAATTTTTCGCACTTCTGCTGCTCCAATCGCTTAACCAGAATGGCCTAGGGGAAAAATACACGTACCGTTGTAATCGGGCGAGTTTCTACTTTCAAGTGCAATAGGAATTTTTGGGTTAGGTCAATCCGTTCGCGAGATATGGGAGTTTGAAGCCAAGAAATGGTTGAGAAGGCAAAAAATTTTTCGCAATTCTGCTGCTCCAAACGCTTAACCAGAATGGCCTAGGGAAAAAATACACATACCTTTGTAATCGGGCGAGTTTCTACTTTCAGATGCAATAGGAATTTTTGGGTTAGGTCAATCCGTTCGCGAGGTATGGGTGTTTGAAGCCAAGAATTGGTAGAGAAGGCAAAAAATTTTTCACAATTCTGCTGCTCCAAACGCTTAACCAGAGTGGCCTAGGGAAAAAATACACATACCGTTGTAATCGGGCGAGTTTCTACTTTCACATGCAATAAGAATTTTTGGATTAGGTCAATCCGTTCGCGAGATATGGGAGTTTGAACCCAAGAAATGGTTGAGAAGGCAAAAAATTTTTCGCAATTCTGCTGCTTCAAACGCTTAACCAGAACGCCCTAGGGAAAAAATACACATACCGTTGTAACCGGGCGAGTTTCTACTTTCGTACGCAACAGGAATGATTGGGTTAGGTCAATCCGTTCGCGAGATATGGGACTTTGAAGCTAAGAAATGGTTGCCAAGACAACAAATTTTTCGCATTTCTGTTGCTCCAAACGCTTAACCAGAATGGGCTAGGGAAAAAATACACATACCGTTGTAATCGGGCGAGTTTCTACTTTCAGACGTGACAGGAATTTTTGGGTTAGGTCAATCCGTTCGCGAGATATGGGTGTTTGAAGCCAAGAAATGGTTGAGAAGGCAAAAAATTTTTCGCAATTCTGCTGCTCCAAAAGCTAAACCAGAATGGCCTAGGGAAAAAATACACATACCGTTGTAATCGGGCGAGTTTCTACTTTGAAATGCAATAGGAATTTTTGGGTTAGGTCAATCCGTTCGCGAGATATGGGAGTTTGAAGCTAAGATATGGTTGAGAAGACAACAAATTTTTCGCAAATCTGCTGCTCCAAACGCTTAACCAGAATGGCCTAGGGAAAAAATACGCGTACCGTTGTAATCGAGCGAGTTTCTACTTTCAGTTACAATAGGAATTTTTGGGTTAGGTCAATCCGTTCGCGAGATATGGGACTTTGAAGCTAAGAAATGGTTGTCAAGACAACAAATTTTTCGCAATTCTGCTGCTTCAAACGCTTAACCAGAATGGCCTAGGGAAAAAATACACATACCGTTGTAACCGGGCGAGTTTCTACTTTCGGACGCAACAGGAATGATTGGGTTAGGTCAATCCGTTCACGAGATATGGGACTTTGAAGCTAAGAAATGGTTGTCAAGACAACAAATTTTTCGCACTTCTGCTGCTCCAATCGCTTAACCAGAATGGCCTAGGGGAAAAATACACGTACCGTTGTAATCGGGCGAGTTTCTACTTTCAAGGGCAATAGGAATTTTTGGGTTAGGTCAATCGGTTCGCGACATATGGGAGTTTCAAGCTAAGAAATGGTTGAGAAGACAACAAATTTTTCGCAATTCTGCTGCTCCAAACGCTTAACCAGAATGGCCTAGGGGAAAAATACACATACCGTTGTAATCAGGCGAGTTTCTACTTTCAGATGCAATAGGAATTTTTGGGTTAGGTCAATCCGTTCGCGAGGTATGGGAGTTTGAAGCCAAGAAATGGTAGAGAAGGCAAAAAGTTTTTCACAATTCTGCTGCTCCAAACGCTTAACCAGAATGGCCTAGGGAAAAAATACACATACCGTTGTTATCGGGCGAGTTTCTACTTTCAGATGCAATAGGAATTTTTGGTTAGGTCAATCTGTTCGCGAGATATGGGAGTTTGAAGCCAAGAAATGGTTGAGAAGGCAAAAAATTTTTCGCAATTCTGCTGCTCCGAACGCTTAACCAGAATGGCCTAGGGAAAAAACACACATACCGTTGTAACTAGGCGAGATTCTACTTTCAGATGCAATAGGAATTTTTGGGTTATGTCAAACCGTTCGCGAGATATGGGAGTTTGAAGCCAAGAAATGGTGGAGAAGGCAAAAAAATTTTCACAATTCTGCTGCTCCAAACGTTTAACCAGAATGGCCTAGGGAAAAAATACACGTACCGCTGTAATCGGGCGAGTTTCTGCTTTCAGATGCAATAGGAATTTTTGGGTTAGGTCAATCCGTTCGCGAGATATGGGAGTTTGAAGCCAAGAAATGGTTGAGAAGGCAAAAAATTTTTCGTAATTCTGCTGCTCCAAACGCTTAACCAGATTGGCCTAGGGAAAAAATACGCATACCGTTGTAATCGGGCGAGTTTCTACTTTCAGACGCAGAAGGAATTTTTTGGTTTGTTCAATTCGTTCGCGAGATATGGGACTTTGATACTAAGATATGGTTGAGAAGACAACAAATTTTTCGCAATTCTGCTGCTCCAAACGCTTAACCAGAATGGGCTAGGGAAAAAATACATATACCGTTGTAATCGGGCGAGTTTCTACTTTCAAATGCAATAGGAATTTTTGGGTTAGGTCAATCCGTTCGCGAGATATGAGAGTTTGAAGCTAAGATATGGTTGAGAAGACAAAAAATTTTTCGCAAATCTGCTGCTCCAAACGCTTAACCAGAATGGCCTAGGGAAAAAATACGCGTACCGTTGTAATCGCGCGAGTTTCTACTTTCAGTTACAATAGGAATTTTTGGGTTAGGTCAATCCGTTCGCGAGATATGGGACTTTGAAGCTAAGAAATGGTTGTCAAGACAACAAATTTTTCGCAATTCTGCTGCTCCAAACGCTTAACCAGAATGGCCTAGGGAAAAATGCGCATACCGTTGTAATCGGGCGAGTTTCTACTTTCAAATGCAACAGAAATTTTGCGGATTGGTCAATCCGTTCGCGAGATATGGCAGTTTGGAGGTAAGAAACGCTTGAGAAACTCGAAATTGTCGTAGTTCTGATGCTCCAAACGAATAACTGGAACGGCCTAGGGGAAAACTACGCATACCGTTGTAATCGGGCGAGTTTCTACTTTCAAATGCAACAGAAATTTTGCGGATTGGTCAATCCGTTCGCGAGATATGGCAGTTTGGAGGTAAGAAACGCTTGAGAAACTAAAAATTTTCGCAGTTCTGATGCTCGAAACGAATAACTGGAACAGCATAGGGGAAAACTACACATACCGTTGTAATCGGGCGAGTCTCTACTTTCAGAAGCAACAGAAATTTTGCGGATTGGTCAATCCGTTCGCGAGATATGGCAGTTTGGAGGTAAGAAACGCTTGAGAAACTCAAAATTTTCGCAGCTCTGATGCTCGAAACGAATAACTAGAACGGCCTAGGGGAAAACTACACCTACCGTTGCAATCGGTCGAGTTTCTACTTTCAGATGCAACAGAAATTTTGCGGATTGATCAATCCGTTCGCGAGATATGGCAGTTTGGAGGTAAGAAACGCTTGAGAAACTCAAAATTTTCGCAGTTCTGTTCCTCGAAACGAATAACTAGAACGGCCTAGGGGAAAACTACACCTACCGTTGTAATCGGGCGAGTTTCTACTTTCAGATGCAACAGAAATTTTGCGGATTGGTCAATCCGTTCGCGAGATATGGCAGTTTGGAGGTGAGAAACGCTTGAGAAACTCAAAATTTTCGCAGTTCTGATGCTCGAAACGAATAACAAGAACGGTCGAGGGGAAAAGTGCGCATTCCGTTGTAATCGGGCGAGTTTCTACTTTCAGATGCAACAGAAATTTTGCGGATTGATCAATCCGTTCGCGAGATATGGCAGTTTGGAGATAAGAAACGCTTGAGAAACTCAAAATTTTCTCAGTTCTGATGCTCGAAACGAATAACTGGAACAGCCTAGGGGAAAACTACACATACCGTTGTAATCGGGCGAGTTTCTACTTTCAGATGCAACAGAAATTTTGCGGATTGGTTATTCCGTTCGCGAGATATGGCAGTTTGGATGTAAGAAACGCTTGAGAAACTCAAAATTTTCGCAGTTCTGATGCTCGAAACGAATAACTGGAACAGCCTAGGGGAAAACTACACATACCGTTGTAATCGGGCGAGTCTCTACTTTCAGAAGCAACAGAAATTTTGCGGATTGGTCAATCCGTTCGCGAGATATGGCAGTTTGGAGGTAAGAAACGCTTGAGAAACTCAAAATTTTCGCAGCTCTGATGCTCGAAACGAATAACTAGAACGGCCTAGGGGAAAACTACACCTACCGTTGCAATCGGTCGAGTTTCTACTTTCAGATGCAACAGAAATTTTGCGGATTGATCAATCCGTTCGCGAGATATGGCAGTTTGGAGATAAGAAACGCTTGAGAAACTCAAAATTTTCGCAGTTCTGATGCTCGAAATGAATAACTGGAACGGCCTAGGGGAAAACTACACATACCGTTATAATCGGGCGAGTTTCTACTTTCAGATGCAACAGAAATTTTGCGGATTGGTTAATCCGTTCGCGAGATATGGCAGTTTGGAGGTAAGAAACGCTTGAGAAACTCAAAATTTTCGCAGTTCTGTTCCTCGAAACGAATAACTAGAACGGCCTAGGGGAAAACTACACCTACCGTTGTAATCGGGCGAGTTTCTACTTTCAGATGCAACAGAAATTTTGCGGATTGGTCAATCCGTTCGCGAGATATGGCAGTTTGGAGGTGAGAAACGCTTGAGAAACTCAAAATTTTCGCAGTTCTGATGCTCGAAACGAATAACAAGAACGGTCGAGGGGAAAAGTGCGCATTCCGTTGTAATCGGGCGAGTTTCTACTTTCAGATGCAACAGAAATTTTGCGGATTGATCAATCCGTTCGCGAGATATGGCAGTTTGGAGATAAGAAACGCTTGAGAAACTCAAAATTTTCGCAGTTCTGATGCCCGAAACGAATAACTGGCACAGCCTAGGGGAAAACTACACATACCGTTGTAATCGGGCGAGTTTCTACTTTCAGATGCAACAGAAATTTTGCGGATTGGTTAATCCGTTCGCGAGATATGGCAGTTTGGAGGTAAGAAACGCTTGAGAAACTCAAAATTTTCGCAGTTCTGATCCTCGAAACGAATAACTAGAACGGCCTAGGGGAAAACTACACCTACCGTTGTAATCGGGCGAGTTTCTACTTTCAGATGCAACAGAAATTTTGCGGATTGGTCAATCCGTTCGCGAGATATGGCAGTTTGGAGGTAAGAAACGCTTGAGAAACTCAAAATTTTCGCAGTTCTGATGCTCGACACGAATAACTAGAACGGTTGAGGGGAAAAGTGCGCATACCGTTGTAATCGGGCGAGTTTCTACTTTCAGATGCAACAGAAATTTTGCGGATTGATCAATCCGTTCGCGAGATATGGCAGTTTGGAGATAAGAAACGCTTGAGAAACTCAAAATTTTCGCAGTTCTGATGCTCGAAACGAATAACTGGAACAGCCTAGGGGAAAACTACACATACCGTTGTAATCGGGCGAGTCTCTACTTTCAGAAGCAACAGAAATTTTGCGGATTGGTCAATCCGTTCGCGAGATATGGCAGTTTGGAGGTAAGAAACGCTTGAGAAACTCAAAATTTTCGCAGCTCTGATGCTCGAAACGAATAACTAGAACGGCCTAGGGGAAAACTACACCTACCGTTGCAATCGGTCGAGTTTCTACTTTCAGATGCAACAGAAATTTTGCGGATTGATCAATCCGTTCGCGAGATATGGCAGTTTGGAGATAAGAAACGCTTGAGAAACTCAAAATTTTCGCAGTTCTGATGCTCGAAACGAATAACTGGAACAGCCTAGGGGAAAACTACACATACCGTTGTAATCGGGCGAGTCTCTACTTTCAGAAGCAACAGAAATTTTGCGGATTGGTCAATCCGTTCGCGAGATATGGCAGTTTGGAGGTAAGAAACGCTTGAGAAACTCAAAATTTTCGCAGCTCTGATGCTCGAAACGAATAACTAGAACGGCCTAGGGGAAAACTACACCTACCGTTGCAATCGGTCGAGTTTCTACTTTCAGATGCAACAGAAATTTTGCGGATTGATCAATCCGTTCGCGAGATATGGCAGTTTGGAGATAAGAAACGCTTGAGAAACTCAAAATTTTCGCAGTTCTGATGCTCGAAATGAATAACTGGAACGGCCTAGGGGAAAACTACACATACCGTTATAATCGGGCGAGTTTCTACTTTCAGATGCAACAGAAATTTTGCGGATTGGTTAATCCGTTCGCGAGATATGGCAGTTTGGAGGTAAGAAACGCTTGAGAAACTCAAAATTTTCGCAGTTCTGTTCCTCGAAACGAATAACTAGAACGGCCTAGGGGAAAACTACACCTACCGTTGTAATCGGGCGAGTTTCTACTTTCAGATGCAACAGAAATTTTGCGGATTGGTCAATCCGTTCGCGAGATATGGCAGTTTGGAGGTGAGAAACGCTTGAGAAACTCAAAATTTTCGCAGTTCTGATGCTCGAAACGAATAACAAGAACGGTCGAGGGGAAAAGTGCGCATTCCGTTGTAATCGGGCGAGTTTCTACTTTCAGATGCAACAGAAATTTTGCGGATTGATCAATCCGTTCGCGAGATATGGCAGTTTGGAGATAAGAAACGCTTGAGAAACTCAAAATTTTCGCAGTTCTGATGCTCGACACGAATAACTAGAACGGTTGAGGGGAAAAGTGCGCATACCGTTGTAATCGGGCGAGTTTCTACTTTCAGATGCAACAGAAATTTTGCGGATTGATCAATCCGTTCGCGAGATATGGCAGTTTGGAGATAAGAAACGCTTGAGAAACTCAAAATTTTCGCAGTTCTGATGCTCGAAACGAATAACTGGAACAGCCTAGGGGAAAACTACACATACCGTTGTAATCGGGCGAGTCTCTACTTTCAGAAGCAACAGAAATTTTGCGGATTGGTCAATCCGTTCGCGAGATATGGCAGTTTGGAGGTAAGAAACGCTTGAGAAACTCAAAATTTTCGCAGCTCTGATGCTCGAAACGAATAACTAGAACGGCCTAGGGGAAAACTACACCTACCGTTGCAATCGGTCGAGTTTCTACTTTCAGGTGCAACAGAAATTTTGCGGATTGATCAATCCGTTCGCGAGATATGGCAGTTTGGAGATAGGAAACGCTTGAGAAACTCAAAATTGTCGCAGTTCTGATGCTCGAAACGAGTAACTGGAGCGGCCTAGGGGAAAAGTACGCATACCGTTGTAATCGGGCGAGTGTCTACTTTCAGATGCAACAGAAATTTTGCGGATTGGTCAATCCGTTCGCGAGATATGGCATTTTGGAGGTAAGAAACGCTTGAGAAACTCAAAATTTTCGCAGTTCTGATGCTCGAAACGAATAACTAGAACGGCCTAGGGGAAAACTACACCTACCGTTGTAATCGGGCGAGTTTCTACTTTCAGATGCAACAGAAATTTTGCGGATTGGTCAATCCGTTCGCGAGATATGGCAGTTTGGAGGTAAGAAACGCTTGAGAAACTCAAAATTTTCGCAGTTCTGATGCTCGAAACGAATAACTAGAACGGTCGAGGGGAAAAGTGCGCATTCCGTTGTAATCGGGCGAGTTTCTACTTTCAGATGCAACTGAAATTTTGCGGATTGGTCAATCCGTTCGCGAGATATGGCAGTTTGGAGGTAAGAAACGCTTGAGAAACTCAAAATTTTCGCAGTTCTGATCCTCGAAACGAATAACTAGAAAGGCCTAAGAGAAAACTACACCTACCGTTGCAATCGGTCGAGTTTCTACTTTCAGGTGCAACAGAAATTTTGCGGATTGATCAATCCGTTCGCGAGATATGGCAGTTTGGAGATAGGAAACGCTTGAGAAACTCAAAATTGTCGCAGTTCTGATGCTCGAAACGAGTAACTGGAGCGGCCTAGGGGAAAAGTACGCATACCGTTGTAATCGGGCGAGTGTCTACTTTCAGATGCAACAGAAATTTTGCGGATTGGTCAATCCGTTCGCGAGATATGGCATTTTGGAGGTAAGAAACGCTTGAGAAACTCAAAATTTTCGCAGTTCTGATGCTCGAAACGAATAACTAGAACGGCCTAGGGGAAAACTACACGTACCGTTGTAATCGGGCGAGTTTCTACTTTCAGATGCAACAGAAATTTTGCGGATTGGTCAATCCGTTCGCGAGATATGGCAGTTTGGAGGTAAGAAACGCTTGAGAAACTCAAAATTTTCGCAGTTCTGATGCTCGAAACGAATAACTAGAACGGTCGAGGGGAAAAGTGCGCATTCCGTTGTAATCGGGCGAGTTTCTACTTTCAGATGCAACTGAAATTTTGCGGATTGGTCAATCCGTTCGCGAGATATGGCAGTTTGGAGGTAAGAAACGCTTGAGAAACTCAAAATTTTCGCAGTTCTGATCCTCGAAACGAATAACTAGAAAGGCCTAGGAGAAAACTACACATACCGTTGTAATCGGGCGAGTTTCTACTTTCAGATGCAACAGAAATTTTGGGGATTGGTCAATCCGTTCGCGAGATATGGCAGTTTGGAGGTAAGAAACGCTTGAGAAACTCAAAATTTTCGCAGTTCTGATCCTCGAAACGAATAACTAGAACGGCCTAGGGGAAAACTACACCTACCGTTGTAATCGGGCGAGTTTCTACTTTCTGGTGCAAAAGAAATTTTGCGGATTGATCAATCCGTTCGCGAGATATGGCAGTTTGGAGGTAAGAAACGCTTGAGAAACTCAAAATTTTCGCAGCTCTGATGCTCGAAACGAATAACTAGAACGGCCTAGGGGAAAACTACACCTACCGTTGCAATCGGTCGAGTTTCTACTTTCAGATGCAACAGAAATTTTGCGGATTGATCAATCCGTTCGCGAGATATGGCAGTTTGGAGGTAAGAAACGCTTGAGAAACTCAAAATTTTCGCAGTTCTGATCCTCGAAACGAATAACTAGAACGGCCTAGGGGAAAACTACACCTACCGTTGTAATCGGGCGAGTTTCTACTTTCTGATGCAAAAGAAATTTTGCGGATTGATCAATCCGTTCGCGAGATATGGCAGTTTGGAGATAAGAAACGCTTGAGAAACTCAAAATTTTCGCAGTTCTGATGCTCGAAACGAATAACTAGAACGGCCTCGGGGAAAAGTGCGTATACCGTTGTAATCGGGCGAGTTTCTACTTTCAGATGCAACAGAAATTTTGCGGATTGATCAATCCGTTCGCGAGATATGGCAGTTTGGAGATAAGAAACGCTTGAGGAACTCAAAATTTTCGCAGTTCTGATGCTCGAAACGAATAACTGGAACAGCCTAGGGGAAAACTACACATACCGTTGTAATCGGGCGAGTCTCTACTTTCAGAAGCAACAGAAATTTTGCGGATTGGTCAATCCGTTCGCGAGATATGGCAGTTTGGAGGTAAGAAACGCTTGAGAAACTCAAAATTTTCGCAGCTCTGATGCTCGAAACGAATAACTAGAACGGCCTAGGGGAAAACTACGCCTACCGTTGCAATCGGTCGAGTTTCTACTTTCAGATGCAACAGAAATTTTGCGGATTGATCAATCCGTTCGCGAGATATGGCAGTTTGGAGATAAGAAACGCTTGAGAAACTCAAAATTTTCGCAGTTCTGATGCTCGAAACGAATAACTGGAACAGCCTAGGGGAAAACTACACATACCGTTGTAATCGGGCGAGTCTCTACTTTCAGAAGCAACAGAAATTTTGCGGATTGGTCAATCCGTTCGCGAGATATGGCAGTTTGGAGGTAAGAAACGCTTGAGAAACTCAAAATTTTCGCAGTTCTGATCCTCGAAACGAATAACTAGAACGGCCTAGGGGAAAACTACACCTACCGTTGTAATCGGGCGAGTTTCTACTTTCAGATGCAACAGAAATTTTGCGGATTGATCAATCCGTTCGCGAGATATGGCAGTTTGGAGATAAGAAACGCTTGAGAAACTCAAAATTTTCGCAGTTCTGATGCTCGAAACGAATAACTGGAACAGCCTAGGGGAAAAGTACGCATACCGTTGTAATCGGGCGAGTTTCTACTTTCAGATGCAACAGAAATTTTGCGGATTGGTCAATCCGTTCGCGAGATATGGCAGTTTGGAGGTAAGAAACGCTTGAGAAACTCAAAATTTTCGCAGTTCTGATGCTCGAAACGAATAACTAGAACGGCCTAGGGGAAAACTACACCTACCGTTGTAATCGGGCGAGTTTCTACTTTCAGATGCAACAGAAATTTTGCGGATTGGTCAATCCGTTCGCGAGATATGGCAGTTTGGAGGTAAGAAACGCTTGAGAAACTCAAAATTTTCGCAGTTCTGATGCTCGACACGAATAACTAGAACGGTTGAGGGGAAAAGTGCGCATACCGTTGCAATCGGGCGAGTTTCTACTTTCAGATGCAACAGAAATTTTGCGGATTGATCAATCCGTTCGCGAGATATGGCAGTTTGGAGATAAGAAACGCTTGAGAAACTCAAAATTTTCGCAGTTCTGATGCTCGAAACGAATAACTAGAACGGTCGAGGGGAAAAGTGCGCATTCCGTTGTAATCGGGCGAGTTTCTACTTTCTGGTGCAAAAGAAATTTTGCGGATTGATCAATCCGTTCGCGAGATATGGCAGTTTGGAGGTAAGAAACGCTTGAGAAACTCAAAATTTTCGCAGCTCTGATGCTCGAAACGAATAACTAGAACGGCCTAGGGGAAAACTACACCTACCGTTGCAATCGGTCGAGTTTCTACTTTCAGATGCAACAGAAATTTTGCGGATTGGTCAATCCGTTCGCGAGATATGGCAGTTTGGAGGTAAGAAACGCTTGAGAAACTCAAAATTTTCGCAGTTCTGATCCTCGAAACGAATAACTAGAACGGCCTAGGGGAAAACTACACCTACCGTTGTAATCGGGCGAGTTTCTACTTTCTGATGCAAAAGAAATTTTGCGGATTGATCAATCCGTTCGCGAGATATGGCAGTTTGGAGATAAGAAACGCTTGAGAAACTCAAAATTTTCGCAGTTCTGATGCTCGAAACGAATAACTAGAACGGCCTCGGGGAAAAGTGCGTATACCGTTGTAATCGGGCGAGTTTCTACTTTCAGATGCAACAGAAATGTTGCGGATTGATCAATCCGTTCGCGAGATATGGCAGTTTGGAGATAAGAAACGCTTGAGGAACTCAAAATTTTCGCAGTTCTGATGCTCGAAACGAATAACTGGAACAGCCTAGGGGAAAACTACACATACCGTTGTAATCGGGCGAGTCTCTACTTTCAGAAGCAACAGAAATTTTGCGGATTGGTCAATCCGTTCGCGAGATATGGCAGTTTGGAGGTAAGAAACGCTTGAGAATCTCAAAATTTTCGCAGCTCTGATGCCCGAAACGAATAACTAGAACGGCCTAGGGGAAAACTACACCTACCGTTGCAATCGGTCGAGTTTCTACTTTCAGATGCAACAGAAATTTTGCGGATTGGTCAATCCGTTCGCGAGATATGGCAGTTTGGAGGTAAGAAACGCTTGAGAAACTCAAAATTTTCGCAGTTCTGATCCTCGAAACGAATAACTAGAACGGCCTAGGGGAAAACTACACCTACCGTTGTAATCGAGCGAGTTTCTACTTTCTGATGCAAAAGAAATTTTGCGGACTGATCAATCCGTTCGCGAGATATGGCAGTTTGGAGATAAGAAACGCTTGAGAAACTCAAAATTTTCGCAGTTCTGATGCTCGAAACGAATAACTAGAACGGCCTCGGGGAAAAGTGCGTATACCGTTGTAATCGGGCGAGTTTCTACTTTCAGATGCAACAGAAATGTTGCGGATTGATCAATCCGTTCGCGAGATATGGCAGTTTGGAGATAAGAAACGCTTGAGGAACTCAAAATTTTCGCAGTTCTGATGCTCGAAACGAATAACTGGAACAGCCTAGGGGAAAACTACACATACCGTTGTAATCGGGCGAGTCTCTACTTTCAGAAGCAACAGAAATTTTGCGGATTGGTCAATCCGTTCGCGAGATATGGCAGTTTGGAGGTAAGAAACGCTTGAGAATCTCAAAATTTTCGCAGCTCTGATGCCCGAAACGAATAACTAGAACGGCCTAGGGGAAAACTACGCCTACCGTTGCAATCGGTCGAGTTTCTACTTTCAGATGCAACAGAAATTTTGCGGATTGATCAATCCGTTCGCGAGATATGGCAGTTTGGAGATAAGAAACGCGTGAGAAACTCAAAATTTTCGCAGTTCTGATCCTCGAAACGAATAACTAGAACGGCCTAGGGGAAAACTACACCTACCGTTGTAATCGGGCGAGTTTCTACTTTCTGATGCAAAAGAAATTTTGCGGATTGATCAATCCGTTCGCGAGATATGGCAGTTTGGAGATAAGAAACGCTTGAGAAACTCAAAATTTTCGCAGTTCTGATGCTCGAAACGAATAACTAGAACGGCCTCGGGGAAAAGTGCGTATACCGTTGTAATCGGGCGAGTTTCTACTTTCAGATGCAACAGAAATGTTGCGGATTGATCAATCCGTTCGCGAGATATGGCAGTTTGGAGATAAGAAACGCTTGAGGAACTCAAAATTTTCGCAGTTCTGATGCTCGAAACGAATAACTGGAACAGCCTAGGGGAAAACTACACATACCGTTGTAATCGGGCGAGTCTCTACTTTCAGAAGCAACAGAAATTTTGCGGATTGGTCAATCCGTTCGCGAGATATGGCAGTTTGGAGGTAAGAAACGCTTGAGAATCTCAAAATTTTCGCAGCTCTGATGCCCGAAACGAATAACTAGAACGGCCTAGGGGAAAACTACGCCTACCGTTGCAATCGGTCGAGTTTCTACTTTCAGATGCAACAGAAATTTTGCGGATTGATCAATCCGTTCGCGAGATATGGCAGTTTGGAGATAAGAAACGCGTGAGAAACTCAAAATTTTCGCAGTTCTGATGCTCGAAACGAATAACTGGAACAGCCTAGGGGAAAACTACACATACCGTTGTAATCGGGCGAGTCTCTACTTTCAGAAGCAACAGAAATTTTGCGGATTGGTCAATCCGTTCGCGAGATATGGCAGTTTGGAGGTAAGAAACGCTTGAGAAACTCAAAATTTTCGCAGTTCTGATGCTCGAAATGAATAACTGAAACGGCCTAGGAGAAAACTACACATACCGTTGTAATCGGGCGAGTTTCTACTTTCAGATGCAACAGAAATTTTGCGGATTGGTCAATCCGTTCGCGAGATATGGCAGTTTGGAGGTAAGAAACGCTTGAGAAACTCAAAATTTTCGCAGTTCTGATGCTCGAAATGAATGACTGGAACGGCCTAGGGGGAAACTACACATACCGTTGTAATCGGGCGAGTTTCTACTTTCAGATGCAACTGAAATTTTGCGGATTGGTCAATCCGTTCGCGAGATATGGCAGTTTGGAGGTAAGAAACGCTTGAGAAACTCAAAATTTTCGCAGTTCTGTTCCTCGAAACGAATAACTAGAACGGCCTAGGGGAAAACTACACCTACCGTTGTAATCGGGCGAGTTTCTACTTTCAGATGCAACAGAAATTTTGCGGATTGGTCAATCCGTTCGCGAGATATGGCAGTTTGGAGGTGAGAAACGCTTGAGAAACTCAAAATTTTCGCAGTTCTGATGCTCGAAACGAATAACAAGAACGGTCGAGGGGAAAAGTGCGCATTCCGTTGTAATCGGGCGAGTTTCTACTTTCAGATGCAACAGAAATTTTGCGGATTGATCAATCCGTTCGCGAGATATGGCAGTTTGGAGATAAGAAACGCTTGAGAAACTCAAAATTTTCGCAGTTCTGATGCCCGAAACGAATAACTGGCACAGCCTAGGGGAAAACTACACATACCGTTGTAATCGGGCGAGTTTCTACTTTGAGATGCAACAGAAATTTTGCGGATTGGTTAATCCGTTCGCGAGATATGGCAGTTTGGAGGTAAGAAACGCTTGAGAAACTCAAAATTTTCGCAGTTCTGATCCTCGAAACGAATAACTAGAACGGCCTAGGGGAAAACTACACCTACCGTTGTAATCGGGCGAGTTTCTACTTTCAGATGCAACAGAAATTTTGCGGATTGGTCAATCCGTTCGCGAGATATGGCAGTTTGGAGGTAAGAAACGCTTGAGAAACTCAAAATTTTCGCAGTTCTGATGCTCGACACGAATAACTAGAACGGTTGAGGGGAAAAGTGCGCATACCGTTGTAATCGGGCGAGTTTCTACTTTCAGATGCAACAGAAATTTTGCGGATTGATCAATCCGTTCGCGAGATATGGCAGTTTGGAGATAAGAAACAATTGAGAAACTCAAAATTTTCGCAGTTCTGATGCTCGAAACGAATAACTGGAACAGCCTAGGGGAAAACTACACATACCGTTGTAATCGGGCGAGTCTCTACTTTCAGAAGCAACAGAAATTTTGCGGATTGGTCAATCCGTTCGCGAGATATGGCAGTTTGGAGATAAGAAACGCTTGAGAAACTCAAAATTGTCGCAGTTCTGATGCTCGAAACGAGTAACTGGAGCGGCCTAGGGGAAAAGTACGCATACCGTTGTAATCGGGCGAGTTTCTACTTTCAGATGCAACAGAAATTTTGCGGATTGGTCAATCCGTTCGCGAGATATGGCAGTTTGGAGGTAAGAAACGCTTGAGAAACTCAAAATTTTCGCAGTTCTGATGCTCGAAACGAATAACTAGAACGGCCTAGGGGAAAACTACACCTACCGTTGTAATCGGGCGAGTTTCTACTTTCAGATGCAACAGAAATTTTGCGGATTGGTCAATCCGTTCGCGAGATATGGCAGTTTGGAGGTAAGAAACGCTTGAGAAACTCAAAATTTTCGCAGTTCTGATGCTCGACACGAATAACTAGAACGGTTGAGGGGAAAAGTGCGCATACCGTTGCAATCGGGCGAGTTTCTACTTTCAGATGCAACAGAAATTTTGCGGATTGATCAATCCGTTCGCGAGATATGGCAGTTTGGAGATAAGAAACGCTTGAGAAACTCAAAATTTTCGCAGTTCTGATGCTCGAAACGAATAACTAGAACGGTCGAGGGGAAAAGTGCGCATTCCGTTGTAATCGGGCGAGTTTCTACTTTCTGGTGCAAAAGAAATTTTGCGGATTGATCAATCCGTTCGCGAGATATGGCAGTTTGGAGGTAAGAAACGCTTGAGAAACTCAAAATTTTCGCAGCTCTGATGCTCGAAACGAATAACTAGAACGGCCTAGGGGAAAACTACACCTACCGTTGCAATCGGTCGAGTTTCTACTTTCAGATGCAACAGAAATTTTGCGGATTGGTCAATCCGTTCGCGAGATATGGCAGTTTGGAGGTAAGAAACGCTTGAGAAACTCAAAATTTTCGCAGTTCTGATCCTCGAAACGAATAACTAGAACGGCCTAGGGGAAAACTACACCTACCGTTGTAATCGGGCGAGTTTCTACTTTCTGATGCAAAAGAAATTTTGCGGATTGATCAATCCGTTCGCGAGATATGGCAGTTTGGAGATAAGAAACGCTTGAGAAACTCAAAATTTTCGCAGTTCTGATGCTCGAAACGAATAACTAGAACGGCCTCGGGGAAAAGTGCGTATACCGTTGTAATCGGGCGAGTTTCTACTTTCAGATGCAACAGAAATGTTGCGGATTGATCAATCCGTTCGCGAGATATGGCAGTTTGGAGATAAGAAACGCTTGAGGAACTCAAAATTTTCGCAGTTCTGATGCTCGAAACGAATAACTGGAACAGCCTAGGGGAAAACTACACATACCGTTGTAATCGGGCGAGTCTCTACTTTCAGAAGCAACAGAAATTTTGCGGATTGGTCAATCCGTTCGCGAGATATGGCAGTAGGGAGGTAAGAAACGCTTGAGAATCTCAAAATTTTCGCAGCTCTGATGCCCGAAACGAATAACTAGAACGGCCTAGGGGAAAACTACGCCTACCGTTGCAATCGGTCGAGTTTCTACTTTCAGATGCAACAGAAATTTTGCGGATTGGTCAATCCGTTCGCGAGATATGGCAGTTTGGAGGTAAGAAACGCTTGAGAATCTCAAAATTTTCGCAGCTCTGATGCCCGAAACGAATAACTAGAACGGCCTAGGGGAAAACTACGCCTACCGTTGCAATCGGTCGAGTTTCTACTTTCTGATGCAAAAGAAATTTTGCGGATTGATCAATCCGTTCGCGAGATATGGCAGTTTGGAGATAAGAAACGCTTGAGAAACTCAAAATTTTCGCAGTTCTGATGCTCGAAACGAATAACTAGAACGGCCTCGGGGAAAAGTGCGTATACCGTTGTAATCGGGCGAGTTTCTACTTTCAGATGCAACAGAAATGTTGCGGATTGATCAATCCGTTCGCGAGATATGGCAGTTTGGAGATAAGAAACGCTTGAGGAACTCAAAATTTTCGCAGTTCTGATGCTCGAAACGAATAACTGGAACAGCCTAGGGGAAAACTACACATACCGTTGTAATCGGGCGAGTCTCTACTTTCAGAAGCAACAGAAATTTTGCGGATTGGTCAATCCGTTCGCGAGATATGGCAGTTTGGAGGTAAGAAACGCTTGAGAATCTCAAAATTTTCGCAGTTCTGATGCTCGAAATGAATGACTGGAACGGCCTAGGGGGAAACTACACATACCGTTGTAATCGGGCGAGTTTCTACTTTCAGATGCAACTGAAATTTTGCGGATTGGTCAATCCGTTCGCGAGATATGGCAGTTTGGAGGTAAGAAACGCTTGAGAAACTCAAAATTTTCGCAGTTCTGTTCCTCGAAACGAATAACTAGAACGGCCTAGGGGAAAACTACACCTACCGTTGTAATCGGGCGAGTTTCTACTTTCAGATGCAACAGAAATTTTGCGGATTGGTCAATCCGTTCGCGAGATATGGCAGTTTGGAGGTGAGAAACGCTTGAGAAACTCAAAATTTTCGCAGTTCTGATGCTCGAAACGAATAACAAGAACGGTCGAGGGGAAAAGTGCGCATTCCGTTGTAATCGGGCGAGTTTCTACTTTCAGATGCAACAGAAATTTTGCGGATTGATCAATCCGTTCGCGAGATATGGCAGTTTGGAGATAAGAAACGCTTGAGAAACTCAACATTTTCGCAGTTCTGATGCCCGAAACGAATAACTGGCACAGCCTAGGGGAAAACTACACATACCGTTGTAATCGGGCGAGTTTCTACTTTGAGATGCAACAGAAATTTTGCGGATTGGTTAATCCGTTCGCGAGATATGGCAGTTTGGAGGTAAGAAACGCTTGAGAAACTCAAAATTTTCGCAGTTCTGATCCTCGAAACGAATAACTAGAACGGCCTAGGGGAAAACTACACCTACCGTTGTAATCGGGCGAGTTTCTACTTTCAGATGCAACAGAAATTTTGCGGATTGGTCAATCCGTTCGCGAGATATGGCAGTTTGGAGGTAAGAAACGCTTGAGAAACTCAAAATTTTCGCAGTTCTGATGCTCGACACGAATAACTAGAACGGTTGAGGGGAAAAGTGCGCATACCGTTGTAATCGGGCGAGTTTCTACTTTCAGATGCAACAGAAATTTTGCGGATTGATCAATCCGTTCGCGAGATATGGCAGTTTGGAGATAAGAAACAATTGAGAAACTCAAAATTTTCGCAGTTCTGATGCTCGAAACGAATAACTGGAACAGCCTAGGGGAAAACTACACATACCGTTGTAATCGGGCGAGTCTCTACTTTCAGAAGCAACAGAAATTTTGCGGATTGGTCAATCCGTTCGCGAGATATGGCAGTTTGGAGATAAGAAACGCTTGAGAAACTCAAAATTGTCGCAGTTCTGATGCTCGAAACGAGTAACTGGAGCGGCCTAGGGGAAAAGTACGCATACCGTTGTAATCGGGCGAGTTTCTACTTTCAGATGCAACAGAAATTTTGCAGATTGGTCAATCCGTTCGCGAGATATGGCAGTTTGGAGGTAAGAAACGCTTGAGAAACTCAAAATTTTCGCAGTTCTGATGCTCGAAACGAATAACTAGAACGGCCTAGGGGAAAACTACACCTACCGTTGTAATCGGGCGAGTTTCTACTTTCAGATGCAACAGAAATTTTGCGGATTGGTCAATCCGTTCGCGAGATATGGCAGTTTGGAGGTAAGAAACGCTTGAGAAACTCAAAATTTTCGCAGTTCTGATGCTCGAAATGAATAACTGAAACGGGTAGGAGAAAACTACACATACCGTTGTAATCGGGCGAGTTTCTACTTTCAGATGCAACAGAAATTTTGCGGATTGGTCAATCCGTTCGCGAGATATGGCAGTTTGGAGGTAAGAAACGCTTGAGAAACTCAAAATTTTCGCAGTTCTGATGCTCGAAATGAATGACTGGAACGGCCTAGGGGGAAACTACACATACCGTTGTAATCGGGCGAGTTTCTACTTTCAGATGCAACTGAAATTTTGCGGATTGGTCAATCCGTTCGCGAGATATGGCAGTTCGGAGGTAAGAAACGCTTGAGAAACTCAAAATTTTCGCAGTTCTGATCCTCGAAACGAATAACTAGAACGGCCTAGGGGAAAACTACACCTACCGTTGCAATCGGTCGAGTTTCTACTTTCAGATGCAACAGAAATTTTGCGGATTGATCAATCCGTTCGCGAGATATGGCAGTTAGAGATAAGAAACGCTTGAGAAACTCAAAATTGTCGCAGTTCTGATGCTCGAAACGAGTAACTGGAGCGGCCTAGGGGAAAAGTACACATACCGTTGTAATCGGGCGAGCCTCTACTTTCAGAAGCAACAGAAATTTTGCGGATTGGTCAATCCGTTCGCGAGATATGGCAGTTTGGAGGTAAGAAACGCTTGAGAAACTCAAAATTTTCACAGTTCTGATGCTCGACACGAATAACTAGAACGGTCGAGGGGAAAAGTGCGCACACCGTTGTAATCGGGCGAGTTTCTACTTTCAGATGCAACAGAAATTTTGCGGATTGATCAATCCGTTCGCGAGATATGGCAGTTTGGAGATAAGAAACGCTTGAGAAACTCAAAATTTTCGCAGTTCTGATGCTCGAAACGAATAACTGGAACAGCCTAGGGGAAAACTACACATACCGTTGTAATCGGGCGAGTCTCTACTTTCAGAAGCAACAGAAATTTTGCGGATTGGTCAATCCGTTCGCGAGATATGGCAGTTTGGAGGTAAGAAACGCTTGAGAAACTCAAAATTTTCGCAGCTCTGATGCTCGAAACGAATAACTAGAACGGCCTAGGGGAAACTACACCTACCGTTGCAATCGGTCGAGATTCTACTTTCAGATGCAACAGAAATTTTGCGGATTGATCAATCCGTTCGCGAGATATGGCAGTTTGGAGATAAGAAACGCTTGAGAAACTCAAAATTTTCGCAGTTCTGATGCTCGAAACGAATAACTGGAACAGCCTAGGGGAAAACTACACATACCGTTGTAATCGGGCGAGTCTTTACTTTCAGAAGCAACAGAAATTTTGCGGATTGGTCAATCCGTTCGCGAGATATGGCAGTTTGGAGGTAAGAAACGCTTGAGAAACTCAACATTTTCGCAGTTCTGATGCTCGAAACGAATAACTAGAACGGCCTCGGGGAAAAGTGCGTATACCGTTGTAATCGGGCGAGTTTCTACTTTCAGATGCAACAGAAATTTTGCGGATTGATCAATCCGTTCGCGAGATATGGCAGATTGGATATAAGAAACGCTTGAGAAACTCAAAATTTTCGCAGTTCTGATGCTCGAAACGAGTAACTAGAACGGCCTAGGGGAAAAGTACGCATATCGTTGTAATCGGGCGAGTTGCTACTTTCAGATGCAACAGAAATTTTGCGGATTGGTCAATCCGTTCGCGAGATATGGAAGTTTGGAGATAAGAAACGCTTGAGAAACTCAAAATTTTCGCAGTTCTGATGCTCGAAACGAATAACTGGAACAGCCTAGGGGAAAACTACACATACCGTTGTAATCGGGCGAGTTTCTACTTTCAGATGCAACTGAAATTTTGCGGATTGGTCAATCCGTTCGCGAGATATGGCAGTTTGGAGGTAAGAAACGCTTGAGAAACTCAAAATTTTCGCAGTTCTGATGCTCGAAATGAATGACTGGAACGGCCTAGGGGAAAACTACACATACCGTTGTAATCGGGCGAGTTTCTACTTTCAGATGCAACTGACATTTTGCGGATTGGTCAATCCGTTCGCGAGATATGGCAGTTTGGAAGTAAGAAACGCTTGAGAAACTCAAAATTTTCGCAGTTCTGATCCTCGAAACGAATAACTAGAACGGCCTAGGAGAAAACTACACATACCGTTGTAATCGGGCGAGTTTCTACTTTCAGATGCAACAGAAATTTTGCGGATTGGTCAATCCGTTCGCGAGATATGGCAGTTTGGAGGTAAGAAACGCTTGAGAAACTCAAAATTTTCGCAGTTCTGATCCTCGAAACGACTAACTAGAACGGCCTAGGGGAAAACTACACATACCGTTGTAATCGGGCGAGTTTCTACTTTCAGATGCAACTGAAATTTTGCGGATTGGTCAATCCGTTCGCGAGATATGGCAGTTTGGAGGTAAGAAACGCTTGAGAAACTCAAAATTTTCGCAGTTCTGATCCTCGAAACGAATAACTAGAACGGCCTAGGAGAAAACTACACATACCGTTGTAATCGGGCGAGTTTCTACTTTCAGATGCAACAGAAATTTTGCGGATTGGTCAATCCGTTCGCGAGATATGGCAGTTTGGAGGTAAGAAACGCTTGAGAAACTCAAAATTTTCGCAGTTCTGATGCTCGAAATGAATGACTGGAACGGCCTAGGGGAAAACTACACATACCGTTGTAATCGGGCGAGTTTCTACTTTCAGATGCAACTGAAATTTTGCGGATTGGTCAATCCGTTCGCGAGATATGGCAGTTTGGAAGTAAGAAACGCTTGAGAAACTCAAAATTTTCGCAGTTCTGATCCTCGAAACGAATAACTAGAACGGCCTAGGAGAAAACTACACATACCGTTGTAATCGGGCGAGTTTCTACTTTCAGATGCAACAGAAATTTTGCGGATTGGTCAATCCGTTCGCGAGATATGGCAGTTTGGAGGTAAGAAACGCTTGAGAAACTCAAAATTTTCGCAGTTCTGATGCTCGAAATGAATGACTGGAACGGCCTAGGGGAAAACTACACATACCGTTGTAATCGGGCGAGTTTCTACTTTCAGATGCAACAGAAATTTTGCGGATTGGTCAATCCGTTCGCGAGATATGGCAGTTTGGAGGTAAGAAACGCTTGAGAAACTCAAAATTTTCGCAGTTCTGATCCTCGAAACGAATAACTGGAACAGCCAAGGGGAAAACTACACATACCGTTGTAATCGGGCGAGTCTCTACTTTCAGAAGCAACAGAAATTTTGCGGATTGGTCAATCCGTTCGCGAGATATGGCAGTTTGGAGGTAAGAAACGCTTGAGAAACTCAAAATTTTCGCAGTTCTGATCCTCGAAACGAATAACTAGAACGGCCTAGGGGAAAACTACACCTACCGTTGTAATCGGGCGAGTTTCTACTTTCAGATGCAACAGAAATTTTGCGGATTGATCAATCCGTTCGCGAGATATGGCAGTTTGGAGATAAGAAACGCTTGAGAAACTCAAAATTTTCGCAGTTCTGATGCTCGAAACGAATAACTAGAACGGCCTCGGGGAAAACTACACCTACCGTTGCAATCGGTCGAGTTTCTACTTTCAGATGCAACAGAAATTTTGCGGATTGATCAATCCGTTCGCGAGATATGGCAGTTTGGAGGTAAGAAACGCTTGAGAAACTCAAAATTTTCGCAGTTCTGATCCTCGAAACGAATAACTAGAACGGCGTAGGGGAAAACTACACCTACCGTTGTAATCGGGCGAGTTTCTACTTTCAGATGCAACAGAAATTTTGCGGATTGATCAATCCGTTCGCGAGATATGGCAGTTTGGAGATAAGAAACGCTTGAGAAACTCAAAATTTTCGCAGTTCTGATGCTCGAAACGAATAACTAGAACGGCCTCGGGGAAAAGTGCGTATACCGTTGTAATCGGGCGAGTTTCTACTTTCAGATGCAACAGAAATTTTGCGTATTGATCAATCCGTTCGCGAGATATGGCAGTTTGGAGATAAGAAACGCTTGAGAAACTCAAAATTTTCGCAGTTCTGATGCTCGAAACGAATAACTGGAACAGCCTAGGGGAAAACTACACATACCGTTGTAATCGGGCGAGTCTCTACTTTCAGAAGCAACAGAAATTTTGCGGATTGGTCAATCCGTTCGCGAGATATGGCAGTTTGGAGGTAAGAAACGCTTGAGAAACTCAAAATTTTCGCAGCTCTGATGCTCGAAACGAATAACTAGAACGGCCTAGGGGAAAACTACACCTACCGTTGCAATCGGTCGAGTTTCTACTTTCAGATGCAACAGAAATTTTGCGGATTGATCAATCCGTTCGCGAGATATGGCAGTTTGGAGATAAGAAACGCTTGAGAAACTCAAAATTTTCGCAGTTCTGATGCTCGAAACGAATAACTGGAACAGCCTAGGGGAAAACTACACATACCGTTGTAATCGGGCGAGTCTCTACTTTCAGAAGCAACAGAAATTTTGCGGATTGGTCAATCCGTTCGCGAGATATGGCAGTTTGGAGGTAAGAAACGCTTGAGAAACTCAAAATTTTCGCAGTTCTGATCCTCGAAACGAATAACTAGAACGGCCTAGGGGAAAACTACACCTACCGTTGTAATCGGGCGAGTTTCTACTTTCAGATGCAACTGAAATTTTGCGGATTGGTCAATCCGTTCGCGAGATATGGCAGTTCGGAGGTAAGAAACGCTTGAGAAACTCAAAATTTTCGCAGTTCTGATCCTCGAAACGAATAACTAGAACGGCCTAGGGGAAAACTACACCTACCGTTGCAATCGGTCGAGTTTCTACTTTCAGATGCAACAGAAATTTTGCGGATTGATCAATCCGTTCGCGAGATATGGCAGTTAGAGATAAGAAACGCTTGAGAAACTCAAAATTGTCGCAGTTCTGATGCTCGAAACGAGTAACTGGAGCGGCCTAGGGGAAAAGTACACATACCGTTGTAATCGGGCGAGCCTCTACTTTCAGAAGCAACAGAAATTTTGCGGATTGGTCAATCCGTTCGCGAGATATGGCAGTTTGGAGGTAAGAAACGCTTGAGAAACTCAAAATTTTCACAGTTCTGATGCTCGACACGAATAACTAGAACGGTCGAGGGGAAAAGTGCGCACACCGTTGTAATCGGGCGAGTTTCTACTTTCAGATGCAACAGAAATTTTGCGGATTGATCAATCCGTTCGCGAGATATGGCAGTTTGGAGATAAGAAACGCTTGAGAAACTCAAAATTTTCGCAGTTCTGATGCTCGAAACGAATAACTGGAACAGCCTAGGGGAAAACTACACATACCGTTGTAATCGGGCGAGTCTCTACTTTCAGAAGCAACAGAAATTTTGCGGATTGGTCAATCCGTTCGCGAGATATGGCAGTTTGGAGGTAAGAAACGCTTGAGAAACTCAAAATTTTCGCAGCTCTGATGCTCGAAACGAATAACTAGAACGGCCTAGGGGAAACTACACCTACCGTTGCAATCGGTCGAGATTCTACTTTCAGATGCAACAGAAATTTTGCGGATTGATCAATCCCTTCGCGAGATATGGCAGTTTGGAGATAAGAAACGCTTGAGAAACTCAAAATTTTCGCAGTTCTGATGCTCGAAACGAATAACTGGAACAGCCTAGGGGAAAACTACACATACCGTTGTAATCGGGCGAGTCTTTACTTTCAGAAGCAACAGAAATTTTGCGGATTGGTCAATCCGTTCGCGAGATATGGCAGTTTGGAGGTAAGAAACGCTTGAGAAACTCAACATTTTCGCAGTTCTGATGCTCGAAACGAATAACTAGAACGGCCTCGGGGAAAAGTGCGTATACCGTTGTAATCGGGCGAGTTTCTACTTTCAGATGCAACAGAAATTTTGCGGATTGATCAATCCGTTCGCGAGATATGGCAGATTGGATATAAGAAACGCTTGAGAAACTCAAAATTTTCGCAGTTCTGATGCTCGAAACGAGTAACTAGAACGGCCTAGGGGAAAAGTACGCATATCGTTGTAATCGGGCGAGTTGCTACTTTCAGATGCAACAGAAATTTTGCGGATTGGTCAATCCGTTCGCGAGATATGGAAGTTTGGAGATAAGAAACGCTTGAGAAACTCAAAATTTTCGCAGTTCTGATGCTCGAAACGAATAACTGGAACAGCCTAGGGGAAAACTACACATACCGTTGTAATCGGGCGAGTTTCTACTTTCAGATGCAACTGAAATTTTGCGGATTGGTCAATCCGTTCGCGAGATATGGCAGTTTGGAGGTAAGAAACGCTTGAGAAACTCAAAATTTTCGCAGTTCTGATGCTCGAAATGAATGACTGGAACGGCCTAGGGGAAAACTACACATACCGTTGTAATCGGGCGAGTTTCTACTTTCAGATGCAACTGACATTTTGCGGATTGGTCAATCCGTTCGCGAGATATGGCAGTTTGGAAGTAAGAAACGCTTGAGAAACTCAAAATTTTCGCAGTTCTGATCCTCGAAACGAATAACTAGAACGGCCTAGGAGAAAACTACACATACCGTTGTAATCGGGCGAGTTTCTACTTTCAGATGCAACAGAAATTTTGCGGATTGGTCAATCCGTTCGCGAGATATGGCAGTTTGGAGGTAAGAAACGCTTGAGAAACTCAAAATTTTCGCAGTTCTGATCCTCGAAACGACTAACTAGAACGGCCTAGGGGAAAACTACACATACCGTTGTAATCGGGCGAGTTTCTACTTTCAGATGCAACTGAAATTTTGCGGATTGGTCAATCCGTTCGCGAGATATGGCAGTTTGGAGGTAAGAAACGCTTGAGAAACTCAAAATTTTCGCAGTTCTGATCCTCGAAACGAATAACTAGAACGGCCTAGGAGAAAACTACACATACCGTTGTAATCGGGCGAGTTTCTACTTTCAGATGCAACAGAAATTTTGCGGATTGGTCAATCCGTTCGCGAGATATGGCAGTTTGGAGGTAAGAAACGCTTGAGAAACTCAAAATTTTCGCAGTTCTGATGCTCGAAATGAATGACTGGAACGGCCTAGGGGAAAACTACACATACCGTTGTAATCGGGCGAGTTTCTACTTTCAGATGCAACTGAAATTTTGCGGATTGGTCAATCCGTTCGCGAGATATGGCAGTTTGGAGATAAGAAACGCTTGAGAAACTCAACATTTTCGCAGTTCTGATGCTCGAAACGAATAACTAGAACGGCCTCGGGGAAAAGTGCGTATGCCGTTGTAATCGGGCGAGTTTCTACTTTCAGATGCAACAGAAATTTTGCGGATTGATCAATCCGTTCGCGAGATATGGCAGTTTGGAGATAAGAAACGCTTGAGAAACTCAAAGTTTTCGCAGTTCTGATGCTCGAAACGAATAACTGGAACAGCCTAGGGGAAAACTACACATACCGTTGTAATCGGGCGAGTCTCTACTTTCAGAAGCAACAGAAATTTTGCGGATTGGTCAATCCGTTCGCGAGATATGGCAGTTTGGAGGTAAGAAACGCTTGAGAAACTCAAAATTTTCGCAGCTCTGATGCTCGAAACGAATAACTAGAACGGCCTAGGGGAAAACTACACCTACCGTTGCAATCGGTCGAGTTTCTACTTTCAGATGCAACAGAAATTTTGCGGATTGATCAATCCGTTCGCGAGATATGGCAGTTTGGAGATAAGAAACGCTTGAGAAACTCAAAATTTTCGCAGTTCTGATGCTCGAAACGAATAACTGGAACAGCCTAGGGGAAAACTACACATACCGTTGTAATCGGGCGAGTCTCTACTTTCAGAAGCAACAGAAATTTTGCGGATTGGTCAATCCGTTCGCGAGATATGGCAGTTTGGAGGTAAGAAACGCTTGAGAAACTCAAAATTTTCGCAGTTCTGATCCTCGAAACGAATAACTAGAACGGCCTAGGGGAAAACTACACCTACCGTTGTAATCGGGCGAGTTTCTACTTTCAGATGCAACAGAAATTTTGCGGATTGATCAATCCGTTCGCGAGATATGGCAGTTTGGAGATAAGAAACGCTTGAGAAACTCAAAATTTTCGCAGCTCTGATGCTCGAAACGAATAACTGGAACAGCCTAGGGGAAAACTACACATACCGTTGTAATCGGGCGAGTTTCTACTTTCAGATGCAACTGAAATTTTGCGGATTGGTCAATCCGTTCGCGAGATATGGCAGTTTGGAGGTAAGAAACGCTTGAGAAACTCAAAATTTTCGCAGTTCTGATGCTCGAAATGAATGACTGGAACGGCCTAGGGGAAAACTGCACATACCGTTGTAATCGGGCGAGTCTCTACTTTCAGAAGCAACAGAAATTTTGCGGATTGGTCAATCCGTTCGCGAGATATGGCAGTTTGGAGGTAAGAAACGCTTGAGAAACTCAAAATTTTCGCAGTTCTGATGCTCGAAATGAATGACTGGAACGGCCTAGGGGAAAACTACACATACCGTTGTAATCGGGCGAGTTTCTA
This sequence comes from Ptiloglossa arizonensis, assembly GCF_051014685.1. Taxonomy (NCBI): domain Eukaryota; kingdom Metazoa; phylum Arthropoda; class Insecta; order Hymenoptera; family Colletidae; genus Ptiloglossa; species Ptiloglossa arizonensis. The sequence continues at coordinate 198,666 of NW_027479021.1, forward strand.
CTTTCAGATGCAACTGACATTTTGCGGATTGGTCAATCCGTTCGCGAGATATGGCAGTTTGGAAGTAAGAAACGCTTGAGAAACTCAAAATTTTCGCAGTTCTGATCCTCGAAACGAATAACTAGAACGGCCTAGGAGAAAACTACACATACCGTTGTAATCGGGCGAGTTTCTACTTTCAGATGCAACAGAAATTTTGCGGATTGGTCAATCCGTTCGCGAGATATGGCAGTTTGGAGGTAAGAAACGCTTGAGAAACTCAAAATTTTCGCAGTTCTGATGCTCGAAATGAATGACTGGAACGGCCTAGGGGAAAACTACACATACCGTTGTAATCGGGCGAGTTTCTACTTTCAGATGCAACAGAAATTTTGCGGATTGGTCAATCCGTTCGCGAGATATGGCAGTTTGGAGGTAAGAAACGCTTGAGAAACTCAAAATTTTCGCAGTTCTGATCCTCGAAACGAATAACTGGAACAGCCAAGGGGAAAACTACACATACCGTTGTAATCGGGCGAGTCTCTACTTTCAGAAGCAACAGAAATTTTGCGGATTGGTCAATCCGTTCGCGAGATATGGCAGTTTGGAGGTAAGAAACGCTTGAGAAACTCAAAATTTTCGCAGTTCTGATCCTCGAAACGAATAACTAGAACGGCCTAGGGGAAAACTACACCTACCGTTGTAATCGGGCGAGTTTCTACTTTCAGATGCAACAGAAATTTTGCGGATTGATCAATCCGTTCGCGAGATATGGCAGTTTGGAGATAAGAAACGCTTGAGAAACTCAAAATTTTCGCAGTTCTGATGCTCGAAACGAATAACTAGAACGGCCTCGGGGAAAACTACACCTACCGTTGCAATCGGTCGAGTTTCTACTTTCAGATGCAACAGAAATTTTGCGGATTGATCAATCCGTTCGCGAGATATGGCAGTTTGGAGGTAAGAAACGCTTGAGAAACTCAAAATTTTCGCAGTTCTGATCCTCGAAACGAATAACTAGAACGGCGTAGGGGAAAACTACACCTACCGTTGTAATCGGGCGAGTTTCTACTTTCAGATGCAACAGAAATTTTGCGGATTGATCAATCCGTTCGCGAGATATGGCAGTTTGGAGATAAGAAACGCTTGAGAAACTCAAAATTTTCGCAGTTCTGATGCTCGAAACGAATAACTGGAACAGCCTAGGGGAAAACTACACATACCGTTGTAATCGGGCGAGTCTCTACTTTCAGAAGCAACAGAAATTTTGCGGATTGGTCAATCCGTTCGCGAGATATGGCAGTTTGGAGGTAAGAAACGCTTGAGAAACTCAAAATTTTCGCAGCTCTGATGCTCGAAACGAATAACTAGAACGGCCTAGGGGAAAACTACACCTACCGTTGCAATCGGTCGAGTTTCTACTTTCAGATGCAACAGAAATTTTGCGGATTGATCAATCCGTTCGCGAGATATGGCAGTTTGGAGATAAGAAACGCTTGAGAAACTCAAAATTTTCGCAGTTCTGATGCTCGAAACGAATAACTGGAACAGCCTAGGGGAAAACTACACATACCGTTGTAATCGGGCGAGTCTCTACTTTCAGAAGCAACAGAAATTTTGCGGATTGGTCAATCCGTTCGCGAGATATGGCAGTTTGGAGGTAAGAAACGCTTGAGAAACTCAAAATTTTCGCAGTTCTGATCCTCGAAACGAATAACTAGAACGGCCTAGGGGAAAACTACACCTACCGTTGTAATCGGGCGAGTTTCTACTTTCAGATGCAACAGAAATTTTGCGGATTGATCAATCCGTTCGCGAGATATGGCAGTTTGGAGATAAGAAACGCTTGAGAAACTCAAAATTTTCGCAGCTCTGATGCTCGAAACGAATAACTGGAACAGCCTAGGGGAAAACTACACATACCGTTGTAATCGGGCGAGTTTCTACTTTCAGATGCAACTGAAATTTTGCGGATTGGTCAATCCGTTCGCGAGATATGGCAGTTGGGAGGTAAGAAACGCTTGAGAAACTCAAAATTTTCGCAGTTCTGATGCTCGAAATGAATGACTGGAACGGCCTAGGGGAAAACTACACATACCGTTGTAATCGGGCGAGTCTCTACTTTCAGAAGCAACAGAAATTTTGCGGATTGGTCAATCCGTTCGCGAGATATGGCAGTTTGGAGGTAAGAAACGCTTGAGAAACTCAAAATTTTCGCAGTTCTGATGCTCGAAATGAATGACTGGAACGGCCTAGGGGAAAACTACACATACCGTTGTAATCGGGCGAGTTTCTACTTTCAGATGCAACTGACATTTTGCGGATTGGTCAATCCGTTCGCGAGATATGGCAGTTTGGAGGTAAGAAACGCTTGAGAAACTCAAAATTTTCGCAGTTCTGATGCTCGAAACGAATAACTAGAACGGTCGATGGGAAAAGTGCGCATTCCGTTGTAATCGGGCGAGTTTCTACTTTCAGATGCAACAAAAATTTTGCGGATTGATCAATCCGTTCGCGAGATATGGCAGTTTGGAGATAAGAAACGCTTGAGAAACTCAAAATTTTCGCATTTCTGATGCTCGAAACGAATAACTGGAACGGCCTAGGGGAAAACTACACATACCGTTATAATCGGGCGAGTTTCTACTTTCAGATGCAACAGAAATTTTGCGGATTGGTTAATCCGTTCGCGAGATATGGCAGTTTGGAGGTAAGAAACGCTTGAGAAACTCAAAATTTTCGCAGTTCTGTTCCTCGAAACGAATAACTAGAACGGCCTAGGGGAAAACTACACCTACCGTTGTAATCGGGCGAGTTTCTACTTTCAGATGCAACAGAAATTTTGCGGATTGGTCAATCCGTTCGCGAGATATGGCAGTTTGGAGGTGAGAAACGCTTGAGAAACTCAAAATTTTCGCAGTTCTGATGCTCGAAACGAATAACAAGAACGGTCGAGGGGAAAAGTGCGCATTCCGTTGTAATCGGGCGAGTTTCTACTTTCAGGTGCAACAGAAATTTTGCGGATTGATCAATCCGTTCGCGAGATATGGCAGTTTGGAGATAAGAAACGCTTGAGAAACTCAAAATTTTCGCAGTTCTGATGCTCGACACGAATAACTAGAACGGTTGAGGGGAAAAGTGCGCATACCGTTGTAATCGGGCGAGTTTCTACTTTCAGATGCAACAGAAATTTTGCGGATTGATCAATCCGTTCGCGAGATATGGCAGTTTGGAGATAAGAAACGCTTGAGAAACTCAAAATTTTCGCAGTTCTGATGCTCGAAACGAATAACTGGAACAGCCTAGGGGAAAACTACACATACCGTTGTAATCGGGCGAGTCTCTACTTTCAGAAGCAACAGAAATTTTGCGGATTGGTCAATCCGTTCGCGAGATATGGCAGTTTGGAGGTAAGAAACGCTTGAGAAACTCAAAATTTTCGCAGCTCTGATGCTCGAAACGAATAACTAGAACGGCCTAGGGGAAAACTACACCTACCGTTGCAATCGGTCGAGTTTCTACTTTCAGGTGCAACAGAAATTTTGCGGATTGATCAATCCGTTCGCGAGATATGGCAGTTTGGAGATAAGAAACGCTTGAGAAACTCAAAATTGTCGCAGTTCTGATGCTCGAAACGAGTAACTGGAGCGGCCTAGGGGAAAAGTACGCATACCGTTGTAATCGGGCGAGTTTCTACTTTCAGATGCAACAGAAATTTTGCGGATTGGTTAATCCGTTCGCGAGATATGGCAGTTTGGAGGTAAGAAACGCTTGAGAAACTCAAAATTTTCGCAGTTCTGATGCTCGAAACGAATAACTAGAACGGCCTAGGGGAAAACTACACCTACCGTTGTAATCGGGCGAGTTTCTACTTTCAGATGCAACAGAAATTTTGCGGATTGGTCAATCCGTTCGCGAGATATGGCAGTTTGGAGGTAAGAAACGCTTGAGAAACTCAAAATTTTCGCAGTTCTGATGCTCGACACGAATAACTAGAACGGTTGAGGGGAAAAGTGCGCATACCGTTGCAATCGGGCGAGTTTCTACTTTCAGATGCAACAGAAATTTTGCGGATTGATCAATCCGTTCGCGAGATATGGCAGTTTGGAGATAAGAAACGCTTGAGAAACTCAAAATTTTCGCAGTTCTGATGCTCGAAACGAATAACTAGAACGGTCGAGGGGAAAAGTGCGCATTCCGTTGTAATCGGGCGAGTTTCTACTTTCAGATGCAACTGAAATTTTGCGGATTGGTCAATCCGTTCGCGAGATATGGCAGTTTGGAGGTAAGAAACGCTTGAGAAACTCAAAATTTTCGCAGTTCTGATCCTCGAAACGAATAACTAGAAAGGCCTAGGAGAAAACTACACATACCGTTGTAATCGGGCGAGTTTCTACTTTCAGATGCAACAGAAATTTTGGGGATTGGTCAATCCGTTCGCGAGATATGGCAGTTTGGAGGTAAGAAACGCTTGAGAAACTCAAAATTTTCGCAGTTCTGATCCTCGAAACGAATAACTAGAACGGCCTAGGGGAAAACTACACCTACCGTTGTAATCGGGCGAGTTTCTACTTTCTGGTGCAAAAGAAATTTTGCGGATTGATCAATCCGTTCGCGAGATATGGCAGTTTGGAGGTAAGAAACGCTTGAGAAACTCAAAATTTTCGCAGCTCTGATGCTCGAAACGAATAACTAGAACGGCCTAGGGGAAAACTACACCTACCGTTGCAATCGGTCGAGTTTCTACTTTCAGATGCAACAGAAATTTTGCGGATTGATCAATCCGTTCGCGAGATATGGCAGTTTGGAGGTAAGAAACGCTTGAGAAACTCAAAATTTTCGCAGTTCTGATCCTCGAAACGAATAACTAGAACGGCCTAGGGGAAAACTACACCTACCGTTGTAATCGGGCGAGTTTCTACTTTCTGATGCAAAAGAAATTTTGCGGATTGATCAATCCGTTCGCGAGATATGGCAGTTTGGAGATAAGAAACGCTTGAGAAACTCAAAATTTTCGCAGTTCTGATGCTCGAAACGAATAACTAGAACGGCCTCGGGGAAAAGTGCGTATACCGTTGTAATCGGGCGAGTTTCTACTTTCAGATGCAACAGAAATTTTGCGGATTGATCAATCCGTTCGCGAGATATGGCAGTTTGGAGATAAGAAACGCTTGAGGAACTCAAAATTTTCGCAGTTCTGATGCTCGAAACGAATAACTGGAACAGCCTAGGGGAAAACTACACATACCGTTGTAATCGGGCGAGTCTCTACTTTCAGAAGCAACAGAAATTTTGCGGATTGGTCAATCCGTTCGCGAGATATGGCAGTTTGGAGGTAAGAAACGCTTGAGAAACTCAAAATTTTCGCAGCTCTGATGCTCGAAACGAATAACTAGAACGGCCTAGGGGAAAACTACGCCTACCGTTGCAATCGGTCGAGTTTCTACTTTCAGATGCAACAGAAATTTTGCGGATTGATCAATCCGTTCGCGAGATATGGCAGTTTGGAGATAAGAAACGCTTGAGAAACTCAAAATTTTCGCAGTTCTGATGCTCGAAACGAATAACTGGAACAGCCTAGGGGAAAACTACACATACCGTTGTAATCGGGCGAGTCTCTACTTTCAGAAGCAACAGAAATTTTGCGGATTGGTCAATCCGTTCGCGAGATATGGCAGTTTGGAGGTAAGAAACGCTTGAGAAACTCAAAATTTTCGCAGTTCTGATCCTCGAAACGAATAACTAGAACGGCCTAGGGGAAAACTACACCTACCGTTGTAATCGGGCGAGTTTCTACTTTCAGATGCAACAGAAATTTTGCGGATTGATCAATCCGTTCGCGAGATATGGCAGTTTGGAGATAAGAAACGCTTGAGAAACTCAAAATTTTCGCAGTTCTGATGCTCGAAACGAATAACTAGAACGGCCTCGGGGAAAAGTGCGTATACCGTTGTAATCGGGCGAGTTTCTACTTTCCGATGCAACAGAAATTTTGCGGATTGATCAATCCGTTCGCGAGATATGGCAGTTTGGAGATAAGAAACGCTTGGGAAACTCAAAATTTTCGCAGTTCTGATGCTCGAAACGAATAACTGGAACAGCCTAGGGGAAAACAACACATACCGTTGTAATCGGGCGAGTCTCTACTTTCAGAAGCAACAGAAATTTTGCGGATTGGTCAATCCGTTCGCGAGATATGGCAGTTTGGAGGTAAGAAACGCTTGAGAAACTCAAAATTTTCGCAGTTCTGATGCTCGAAATGAATAACTGAAACGGCCTAGGAGAAAACTACACATACCGTTGTAATCGGGCGAGTTTCTACTTTCAGATGCAACAGAAATTTTGCGGATTGGTCAATCCGTTCGCGAGATATGGCAGTTTGGAGGTAAGAAACGCTTGAGAAACTCAAAATTCTCGCAGTTCTGATGCTCGAAATGAATGACTGGAACGGCCTAGGGGGAAACTACACATACCGTTGTAATCGGGCGAGTTTCTACTTTCAGATGCAACAGAAATTTTGCGGATTGGTCAATCCGTTCGCGAGATATGGCAGTTTGGAGGTAAGAAACGCTTGAGAAACTCAAAATTTTCGCAGTTCTGATGCTCGACACGAATAACTAGAACGGTTGAGGGGAAAAGTGCGCATACCGTTGCAATCGGGCGAGTTTCTACTTTCAGATGCAACAGAAATTTTGCGGATTGATCAATCCGTTCGCGAGATATGGCAGTTTGGAGATAAGAAACGCTTGAGAAACTCAAAATTTTCGCAGTTCTGATGCTCGAAACGAATAACTAGAACGGTCGAGGGGAAAAGTGCGCATTCCGTTGTAATCGGGCGAGTTTCTACTTTCTGGTGCAAAAGAAATTTTGCGGATTGATCAATCCGTTCGCGAGATATGGCAGTTTGGAGGTAAGAAACGCTTGAGAAACTCAAAATTTTCGCAGCTCTGATGCTCGAAACGAATAACTAGAACGGCCTAGGGGAAAACTACACCTACCGTTGCAATCGGTCGAGTTTCTACTTTCAGATGCAACAGAAATTTTGCGGATTGGTCAATCCGTTCGCGAGATATGGCAGTTTGGAGGTAAGAAACGCTTGAGAAACTCAAAATTTTCGCAGTTCTGATCCTCGAAACGAATAACTAGAACGGCCTAGGGGAAAACTACACCTACCGTTGTAATCGGGCGAGTTTCTACTTTCTGATGCAAAAGAAATTTTGCGGATTGATCAATCCGTTCGCGAGATATGGCAGTTTGGAGATAAGAAACGCTTGAGAAACTCAAAATTTTCGCAGTTCTGATGCTCGAAACGAATAACTAGAACGGCCTCGGGGAAAAGTGCGTATACCGTTGTAATCGGGCGAGTTTCTACTTTCAGATGCAACAGAAATGTTGCGGATTGATCAATCCGTTCGCGAGATATGGCAGTTTGGAGATAAGAAACGCTTGAGGAACTCAAAATTTTCGCAGTTCTGATGCTCGAAACGAATAACTGGAACAGCCTAGGGGAAAACTACACATACCGTTGTAATCGGGCGAGTCTCTACTTTCAGAAGCAACAGAAATTTTGCGGATTGGTCAATCCGTTCGCGAGATATGGCAGTTTGGAGGTAAGAAACGCTTGAGAATCTCAAAATTTTCGCAGCTCTGATGCTCGAAACGAATAACTAGAACGGCCTAGGGGAAAACTACGCCTACCGTTGCAATCGGTCGAGTTTCTACTTTCAGATGCAACAGAAATTTTGCGGATTGATCAATCCGTTCGCGAGATATGGCAGTTTGGAGGTAAGAAACGCTTGAGAAACTCAAAATTTTCGCAGTTCTGATGCTCGAAACGAATAACTGGAACAGCCTAGGGGAAAACTACACATACCGTTGTAATCGGGCGAGTCTCTACTTTCAGAAGCAACAGAAATTTTGCGGATTGGTCAATCCGTTCGCGAGATATGGCAGTTTGGAGGTAAGAAACGCTTGAGAAACTCAAAATTTTCGCAGTTCTGATCCTCGAAACGAATAACTAGAACGGCCTAGGGGAAAACTACACCTACCGTTGTAATCGGGCGAGTTTCTACTTTCAGATGCAACAGAAATTTTGCGGATTGATCAATCCGTTCGCGAGATATGGCAGTTTGGAGATAAGAAACGCTTGAGAAACTCAAAATTTTCGCAGTTCTGATGCTCGAAACGAATAACTAGAACGGCCTCGGGGAAAAGTGCGTATACCGTTGTAATCGGGCGAGTTTCTACTTTCCGATGCAACAGAAATTTTGCGGATTGATCAATCCGTTCGCGAGATATGGCAGTTTGGAGATAAGAAACGCTTGGGAAACTCAAAATTTTCGCAGTTCTGATGCTCGAAACGAATAACTGGAACAGCCTAGGGGAAAACAACACATACCGTTGTAATCGGGCGAGTCTCTACTTTCAGAAGCAACAGAAATTTTGCGGATTGGTCAATCCGTTCGCGAGATATGGCAGTTTGGAGGTAAGAAACGCTTGAGAAACTCAAAATTTTCGCAGTTCTGATGCTCGAAATGAATAACTGAAACGGCCTAGGAGAAAACTACACCTACCGTTGCAATCGGTCGAGTTTCTACTTTCAGATGCAACTGAAATTTTGCGGATTGGTCAATCCGTTCGCGAGATATGGCAGTTCGGAGGTAAGAAACGCTTGAGAAACTCAAAATTTTCGCAGTTCTGATGCTCGAAACGAGTAACTGGAGCGGCCTAGGGGAAAAGTACACATACCGTTGTAATCGGGCGAGCCTCTACTTTCAGAAGCAACAGAAATTTTGCGGATTGGTCAATCCGTTCGCGAGATATGGCAGTTTGGAGGTAAGAAACGCTTGAGAAACTCAAAATTTTCACAGTTCTGATGCTCGACACGAATAACTAGAACGGTCGAGGGGAAAAGTGCGCACACCGTTGTAATCGGGCGAGTTTCTACTTTCAGATGCAACAGAAATTTTGCGGATTGATCAATCCGTTCGCGAGATATGGCAGTTTGGAGATAAGAAACGCTTGAGAAACTCAAAATTTTCGCAGTTCTGATGCTCGAAACGAATAACTGGAACAGCCTAGGGGAAAACTACACATACCGTTGTAATCGGGCGAGTCTCTACTTTCAGAAGCAACAGAAATTTTGCGGATTGGTCAATCCGTTCGCGAGATATGGCAGTTTGGAGGTAAGAAACGCTTGAGAAACTCAAAATTTTCGCAGTTCTGATGCTCGAAACGAATAACTGGAACAGCCTAGGGGAAAACTACACATACCGTTGTAATCGGGCGAGTCTTTACTTTCAGAAGCAACAGAAATTTTGCGGATTGGTCAATCCGTTCGCGAGATATGGCAGTTTGGAGGTAAGAAACGCTTGAGAAACTCAACATTTTCGCAGTTCTGATGCTCGAAACGAATAACTAGAACGGCCTCGGGGAAAAGTGCGTATACCGTTGTAATCGGGCGAGTTTCTACTTTCAGATGCAACAGAAATTTTGCGGATTGATCAATCCGTTCGCGAGATATGGCAGATTGGATATAAGAAACGCTTGAGAAACTCAAAATTTTCGCAGTTCTGATGCTCGAAACGAGTAACTAGAACGGCCTAGGGGAAAAGTACGCATATCGTTGTAATCGGGCGAGTTTCTACTTTCAGATGCAACAGAAATTTTGCGGATTGGTCAATCCGTTCGCGAGATATGGCAGTTTGGAGATAAGAAACGCTTGAGAAACTCAAAATTTTCGCAGTTCTGATGCTCGAAACGAATAACTGGAACAGCCTAGGGGAAAACTACACATACCGTTGTAATCGGGCGAGTTTCTACTTTCAGATGCAACTGAAATTTTGCGGATTGGTCAATCCGTTCGCGAGATATGGCAGTTTGGAGGTAAGAAACGCTTGAGAAACTCAAAATTTTCGCAGTTCTGATGCTCGAAATGAATGACTGGAACGGCCTAGGGGAAAACTACACATACCGTTGTAATCGGGCGAGTTTCTACTTTCAGATGCAACTGACATTTTGCGGATTGGTCAATCCGTTCGCGAGATATGGCAGTTTGGAAGTAAGAAACGCTTGAGAAACTCAAAATTTTCGCAGTTCTGATCCTCGAAACGAATAACTAGAACGGCCTAGGAGAAAACTACACATACCGTTGTAATCGGGCGAGTCTCTACTTTCAGAAGCAACAGAAATTTTGCGGATTGGTCAATCCGTTCGCGAGATATGGCAGTTCGGAGGTAAGAAACGCTTGAGAAACTCAAAATTTTCGCAGTTCTGATCCTCGAAACGAATAACTAGAACGGCCTAGGGGAAAACTACACCTACCGTTGCAATCGGTCGAGTTTCTACTTTCAGATGCAACAGAAATTTTGCGGATTGATCAATCCGTTCGCGAGATATGGCAGTTAGAGATAAGAAACGCTTGAGAAACTCAAAATTGTCGCAGTTCTGATGCTCGAAACGAGTAACTGGAGCGGCCTAGGGGAAAAGTACACATACCGTTGTAATCGGGCGAGCCTCTACTTTCAGAAGCAACAGAAATTTTGCGGATTGGTCAATCCGTTCGCGAGATATGGCAGTTTGGAGGTAAGAAACGCTTGAGAAACTCAAATTTTCACAGTTCTGATGCCCGACACGAATAACTAGAACGGTCGAGGGGAAAAGTGCGCACACCGTTGTAATCGGGCGAGTTTCTACTTTCAGATGCAACAGAAATTTTGCGGATTGATCAATCCGTTCGCGAGATATGGCAGTTTGGAGATAAGAAACGCTTGAGAAACTCAAAATTTTCGCAGTTCTGATGCTCGAAACGAATAACTGGAACAGCCTAGGGGAAAACTACACATACCGTTGTAATCGGGCGAGTCTCTACTTTCAGAAGCAACAGAAATTTTGCGGATTGGTCAATCCGTTCGCGAGATATGGCAGTTTGGAGGTAAGAAACGCTTGAGAAACTCAAAATTTTCGCAGTTCTGATGCTCGAAACGAATAACTGGAACAGCCTAGGGGAAAACTACACATACCGTTGTAATCGGGCGAGTTTCTACTTTCAGATGCAACTGAAATTTTGCGGATTGGTCAATCCGTTCGCGAGATATGGCAGTTTGGAGGTAAGAAACGCTTGAGAAACTCAAAATTTTCGCAGTTCTGATGCTCGAAATGAATGACTGGAACGGCCTAGGGGAAAACTACACATACCGTTGTAATCGGGCGAGTTTCTACTTTCAGATGCAACTGACATTTTGCGGATTGGTCAATCCGTTCGCGAGATATGGCAGTTTGGAAGTAAGAAACGCTTGAGAAACTCAAAATTTTCGCAGTTCTGATCCTCGAAACGAATAACTAGAACGGCCTAGGAGAAAACTACACATACCGTTGTAATCGGGCGAGTTTCTACTTTCAGATGCAACAGAAATTTTGCGGATTGGTCAATCCGTTCGCGAGATATGGCAGTTTGGAGGTAAGAAACGCTTGAGAAACTCAAAATTTTCGCAGTTCTGATCCTCGAAACGACTAACTAGAACGGCCTAGGGGAAAACTACACATACCGTTGTAATCGGGCGAGTTTCTACTTTCAGATGCAACTGAAATTTTGCGGATTGGTCAATCCGTTCGCGAGATATGGCAGTTTGGAGGTAAGAAACGCTTGAGAAACTCAAAATTTTCGCAGTTCTGATCCTCGAAACGAATAACTAGAACGGCCTAGGAGAAAACTACACATACCGTTGTAATCGGGCGAGTTTCTACTTTCAGATGCAACAGAAATTTTGCGGATTGGTCAATCCGTTCGCGAGATATGGCAGTTTGGAGGTAAGAAACGCTTGAGAAACTCAAAATTTTCGCAGTTCTGATGCTCGAAATGAATGACTGGAACGGCCTAGGGGAAAACTACACATACCGTTGTAATCGGGCGAGTTTCTACTTTCAGATGCAACTGAAATTTTGCGGATTGGTCAATCCGTTCGCGAGATATGGCAGTTTGGAGGTAAGAAACGCTTGAGAAACTCAACATTTTCGCAGTTCTGATGCTCGAAACGAATAACTAGAACGGCCTCGGGGAAAAGTGCGTATGCCGTTGTAATCGGGCGAGTTTCTACTTTCAGATGCAACAGAAATTTTGCGGATTGATCAATCCGTTCGCGAGATATGGCAGTTTGGAGATAAGAAACGCTTGAGAAACTCAAAATTTTCGCAGTTCTGATGCTCGAAACGAATAACTGGAACAGCCTAGGGGAAAACTACACATACCGTTGTAATCGGGCGAGTCTCTACTTTCAGAAGCAACAGAAATTTTGCGGATTGGTCAATCCGTTCGCGAGATATGGCAGTTTGGAGGTAAGAAACGCTTGAGAAACTCAAAATTTTCGCAGCTCTGATTATCGAAACGAATAACTAGAACGGCCTAGGGGAAAACTACACCTACCGTTGCAATCGGTCGAGTTTCTACTTTCAGATGCAACAGAAATTTTGCGGATTGATCAATCCGTTCGCGAGATATGGCAGTTTGGAGATAAGAAACGCTTGAGAAACTCAAAATTTTCGCAGTTCTGATGCTCGAAACGAATAACTGGAACAGCCTAGGGGAAAACTACACATACCGTTGTAATCGGGCGAGTCTCTACTTTCAGAAGCAACAGAAATTTTGCGGATTGGTCAATCCGTTCGCGAGATATGGCAGTTTGGAGGTAAGAAACGCTTGAGAAACTCAAAATTTTCGCAGTTCTGATCCTCGAAACGAATAACTAGAACGGCCTAGGGGAAAACTACACCTACCGTTGTAATCGGGCGAGTTTCTACTTTCAGATGCAACAGAAATTTTGCGGATTGATCAATCCGTTCGCGAGATATGGCAGTTTGGAAATAAGAAACGCTTGAGAAACTCAAAATTTTCGCAGTTCTGATGCTCGAAATGAATGACTGGAACGGCCTAGGGGAAAACTACACATACCGTTGTAATCGGGCGAGTTTCTACTTTCAGATGCAACTGAAATTTTGCGGATTGGTCAATCCGTTCGCGAGATATGGCAGTTTGGAGGTAAGAAACGCTTGAGAAACTCAACATTTTCGCAGTTCTGATGCTCGAAACGAATAACTAGAACGGCCTCGGGGAAAAGTGCGTATGCCGTTGTAATCGGGCGAGTTTCTACTTTCAGATGCAACAGAAATTTTGCGGATTGATCAATCCGTTCGCGAGATATGGCAGTTTGGAGATAAGAAACGCTTGAGAAACTCAAAATTTTCGCAGTTCTGATGCTCGAAACGAATAACTGGAACAGCCTAGGGGAAAACTACACATACCGTTGTAATCGGGCGAGTCTCTACTTTCAGAAGCAACAGAAATTTTGCGGATTGGTCAATCCGTTCGCGAGATATGGCAGTTTGGAGGTAAGAAACGCTTGAGAAACTCAAAATTTTCGCAGCTCTGATGCTCGAAACGAATAACTAGAACGGCCTAGGGGAAAACTACACCTACCGTTGCAATCGGTCGAGTTTCTACTTTCAGATGCAACAGAAATTTTGCGGATTGATCAATCCGTTCGCGAGATATGGCAGTTTGGAGATAAGAAACGCTTGAGAAACTCAAAATTTTCGCAGTTCTGATGCTCGAAACGAATAACTGGAACAGCCTAGGGGAAAACTACACATACCGTTGTAATCGGGCGAGTCTCTACTTTCAGAAGCAACAGAAATTTTGCGGATTGGTCAATCCGTTCGCGAGATATGGCAGTTTGGAGGTAAGAAACGCTTGAGAAACTCAAAATTTTCGCAGTTCTGATCCTCGAAACGAATAACTAGAACGGCCTAGGGGAAAACTACACCTACCGTTGTAATCGGGCGAGTTTCTACTTTCAGATGCAACAGAAATTTTGCGGATTGATCAATCCGTTCGCGAGATATGGCAGTTTGGAGATAAGAAACGCTTGAGAAACTCAAAATTTTCGCAGTTCTGATCCTCGAAACGACTAACTAGAACGGCCTAGGGGAAAACTACACATACCGTTGTAATCGGGCGAGTTTCTACTTTCAGATGCAACTGAAATTTTGCGGATTGGTCAATCCGTTCGCGAGATATGGCAGTTTGGAGGTAAGAAACGCTTGAGAAACTCAAAATTTTCGCAGTTCTGATCCTCGAAACGAATAACTAGAACGGCCTAGGAGAAAACTACACATACCGTTGTAATCGGGCGAGTTTCTACTTTCAGATGCAACAGAAATTTTGCGGATTGGTCAATCCGTTCGCGAGATATGGCAGTTTGGAGGTAAGAAACGCTTGAGAAACTCAAAATTTTCGCAGTTCTGATGCTCGAAATGAATGACTGGAACGGCCTAGGGGAAAACTACACATACCGTTGTAATCGGGCGAGTTTCTACTTTCAGATGCAACTGAAATTTTGCGGATTGGTCAATCCGTTCGCGAGATATGGCAGTTTGGAGGTAAGAAACGCTTGAGAAACTCAACATTTTCGCAGTTCTGATGCTCGAAACGAATAACTAGAACGGCCTCGGGGAAACGTGCGTATGCCGTTGTAATCGGGCGAGTTTCTACTTTCAGATGCAACAGAAATTTTGCGGATTGATCAATCCGTTCGCGAGATATGGCAGTTTGGAGATAAGAAACGCTTGAGAAACTCAAAATTTTCGCAGTTCTGATGCTCGAAACGAATAACTGGAACAGCCTAGGGGAAAACTACACATACCGTTGTAATCGGGCGAGTCTCTACTTTCAGAAGCAACAGAAATTTTGCGGATTGGTCAATCCGTTCGCGAGATATGGCAGTTTGGAGGTAAGAAACGCTTGAGAAACTCAAAATTTTCGCAGTTCTGATGCTCGAAACGAATAACTGGAACAGCCTAGGGGAAAACTACACATACCGTTGTAATCGGGCGAGTCTCTACTTTCAGAAGCAACAGAAATTTTGCGGATTGGTCAATCCGTTCGCGAGATATGGCAGTTTGGAGGTAAGAAACGCTTGAGAAACTCAAAATTTTCGCAGCTCTGATGCTCGAAACGAATAACTAGAACGGCCTAGGGGAAAACTACACCTACCGTTGTAATCGGGCGAGTTTCTACTTTCAGATGCAACAGAAATTTTGCGGATTGATCAATCCGTTCGCGAGATATGGCAGTTTGGAGATAAGAAACGCTTGAGAAACTCAAAATTTTCGCAGCTCTGATGCTCGAAACGAATAACTGGAACAGCCTAGGGGAAAACTACACATACCGTTGTAATCGGGCGAGTTTCTACTTTCAGATGCAACTGAAATTTTGCGGATTGGTCAATCCGTTCGCGAGATATGGCAGTTTGGAGGTAAGAAACGCTTGAGAAACTCAAAATTTTCGCAGTTCTGATGCTCGAAATGAATGACTGGAACGGCCTAGGGGAAAACTACACATACCGTTGTAATCGGGCGAGTTTCTACTTTCAGATGCAACTGAAATTTTGCGGATTGGTCAATCCGTTCGCGAGATATGGCAGTTTGGAGGTAAGAAACGCTTGAGAAACTCAAAATTTTCGCAGTTCTGATCCTCGAAACGAATAACTAGAAAGGCCTAGGAGAAAACTACACATACCGTTGTAATCGGGCGAGTTTCTACTTTCAGATGCAACAGAAATTTTGGGGATTGGTCAATCCGTTCGCGAGATATGGCAGTTTGGAGGTAAGAAACGCTTGAGAAACTCAAAATTTTCGCAGCTCTGATGCTCGAAACGAATAACTAGAACGGCCTAGGGGAAAACTACACCCACCGTTGCAATCGGTCGAGTTTCTACTTTCAGATGCAACAGAAATTTTGCGGATTGATCAATCCGTTCGCGAGATATGGCAGTTTGGAGGTAAGAAACGCTTGAGAAACTCAAAATTTTCGCAGTTCTGATCCTCGAAACGAATAACTAGAACGGCCTAGGGGAAAACTACACCTACCGTTGTAATCGGGCGAGTTTCTACTTTCAGATGCAACAGAAATTTTGCGGATTGATCAATCCGTTCGCGAGATATGGCAGTTTGGAGATAAGAAACGCTTGAGAAACTCAAAATTTTCGCAGTTCTGATGCTCGAAACGAATAACTAGAACGGCCTCGGGGAAAAGTGCGTATACCGTTGTAATCGGGCGAGTTTCTACTTTCAGATGCAACAGAAATTTTGCGGATTGATCAATCCGTTCGCGAGATATGGCAGTTTGGAGATAAGAAACGCTTGAGAAACTCAAAATTTTCGCAGTTCTGATGCTCGAAACGAATAACTGGAACAGCCTAGGGGAAAACTACACATACCGTTGTAATCGGGCGAGTCTCTACTTTCAGAAGCAACAGAAATTTTGCGGATTGGTCAATCCGTTCGCGAGATATGGCAGTTTGGAGGTAAGAAACGCTTGAGAAACTCAAAATTTTCGCAGTTCTGATGCTCGAAACGAATAACTAGAACGGCCTAGGGGAAAACTACACCTACCGTTGCAATCGGTCGAGTTTCTACTTTCAGATGCAACAGAAATTTTGCGGATTGATCAATCCGTTCGCGAGATATGGCAGTTTGGAGATAAGAAACGCTTGAGAAACTCAAAATTTTCGCAGTTCTGATGCTCGAAACGAATAACTGGAACAGCCTAGGGGAAAACTACACATACCGTTGTAATCGGGCGAGTCTCTACTTTCAGAAGCAACTGAAATTTTGCGGATTGGTCAATCCGTTCGCGAGATATGGCAGTTTGGAGGTAAGAAACGCTTGAGAAACTCAAAATTTTCGCAGTTCTGATCCTCGAAACGAATAACTAGAACGGCCTAGGGGAAAACTACACCTACCGTTGTAATCGGGCGAGTTTCTACTTTCAGATGCAACTGAAATTTTGCGGATTGATCAATCCGTTCGCGAGATATGGCAGTTTGGAGATAAGAAACGCTTGAGAAACTCAAAATTTTCGCAGTTCTGATCCTCGAAACGAATAACTAGAACGGCCTAGGAGAAAACTACACATACCGTTGTAATCGGGCGAGTTTCTACTTTCAGATGCAACAGAAATTTTGCGGATTGGTCAATCCGTTCGCGAGATATGGCAGTTTGGAGGTAAGAAACGCTTGAGAAACTCAAAATTTTCGCAGTTCTGATCCTCGAAACGAATAACTAGAACGGCCTAGGAGAAAACTACACATACCGTTGTAATCGGGCGAGTTTCTACTTTCAGATGCAACAGAAATTTTGCGGATTGGTCAATCCGTTCGCGAGATATGGCAGTTTGGAGGTAAGAAACGCTTGAGAAACTCAAAATTTTCGCAGTTCTGATGCTCGAAATGAATGACTGGAACGGCCTAGGGGAAAACTACACATACCGTTGTAATCGGGCGAGTTTCTACTTTCAGATGCAACTGAAATTTTGCGGATTGGTCAATCCGTTCGCGAGATATGGCAGTTTGGAGGTAAGAAACGCTTGAGAAACTCAACATTTTCGCAGTTCTGATGCTCGAAACGAATAACTAGAACGGCCTCGGGGAAAAGTGCGTATGCCGTTGTAATCGGGCGAGTTTCTACTTTCAGATGCAACAGAAATTTTGCGGATTGATCAATCCGTTCGCGAGATATGGCAGTTTGGAGATAAGAAACGCTTGAGAAACTCAAAATTTTCGCAGTTCTGATGCTCGAAACGAATAACTGGAACAGCCTAGGGGAAAACTACACATACCGTTGTAATCGGGCGAGTCTCTACTTTCAGAAGCAACAGAAATTTTGCGGATTGGTCAATCCGTTCGCGAGATATGGCAGTTTGGAGGTAAGAAACGCTTGAGAAACTCAAAATTTTCGCAGTTCTGATGCTCGAAATGAATGACTGGAACGGCCTAGGGGAAAACTACACATACCGTTGTAATCGGGCGAGTTTCTACTTTCAGATGCAACTGAAATTTTGCGGATTGGTCAATCCGTTCGCGAGATATGGCAGTTTGGAGGTAAGAAACGCTTGAGAAACTCAACATTTTCGCAGTTCTGATGCTCGAAACGAATAACTAGAACGGCCTCGGGGAAAAGTGCGTATGCCGTTGTAATCGGGCGAGTTTCTACTTTCAGATGCAACAGAAATTTTGCGGATTGATCAATCCGTTCGCGAGATATGGCAGTTTGGAGGTAAGAAACGCTTGAGAAACTCAAAATTTTCGCAGCTCTGATGCTCGAAACGAATAACTAGAACGGCCTAGGGGAAAACTACACCTACCGTTGCAATCGGTCGAGTTTCTACTTTCAGATGCAACAGAAATTTTGCGGATTGATCAATCCGTTCGCGAGATATGGCAGTTTGGAGATAAGAAACGCTTGAGAAACTCAAAATTTTCGCAGTTCTGATGCTCGAAACGAATAACTGGAACAGCCTAGGGGAAAACTACACATACCGTTGTAATCGGGCGAGTCTCTACTTTCAGAAGCAACAGAAATTTTGCGGATTGGTCAATCCGTTCGCGAGATATGGCAGTTTGGAGGTAAGAAACGCTTGAGAAACTCAAAATTTTCGCAGTTCTGATGCTCGAAACGAATAACTAGAACGGCCTAGGGGAAAACTACACCTACCGTTGCAATCGGTCGAGTTTCTACTTTCAGATGCAACAGAAATTTTGCGGATTGATCAATCCGTTCGCGAGATATGGCAGTTTGGAGATAAGAAACGCTTGAGAAACTCAAAATTTTCGCAGTTCTGATGCTCGAAACGAATAACTGGAACAGCCTAGGGGAAAACTACACATACCGTTGTAATCGGGCGAGTCTCTACTTTCAGAAGCAACTGAAATTTTGCGGATTGGTCAATCCGTTCGCGAGATATGGCAGTTTGGAGGTAAGAAACGCTTGAGAAACTCAAAATTTTCGCAGTTCTGATCCTCGAAACGAATAACTAGAACGGCCTAGGGGAAAACTACACCTACCGTTGTAATCGGGCGAGTTTCTACTTTCAGATGCAACTGAAATTTTGCGGATTGATCAATCCGTTCGCGAGATATGGCAGTTTGGAGATAAGAAACGCTTGAGAAACTCAAAATTTTCGCAGTTCTGATCCTCGAAACGAATAACTAGAACGGCCTAGGAGAAAACTACACATACCGTTGTAATCGGGCGAGTTTCTACTTTCAGATGCAACAGAAATTTTGCGGATTGGTCAATCCGTTCGCGAGATATGGCAGTTTGGAGGTAAGAAACGCTTGAGAAACTCAAAATTTTCGCAGTTCTGATCCTCGAAACGAATAACTAGAACGGCCTAGGAGAAAACTACACATACCGTTGTAATCGGGCGAGTTTCTACTTTCAGATGCAACAGAAATTTTGCGGATTGGTCAATCCGTTCGCGAGATATGGCAGTTTGGAGGTAAGAAACGCTTGAGAAACTCAAAATTTTCGCAGTTCTGATGCTCGAAATGAATGACTGGAACGGCCTAGGGGAAAACTACACATACCGTTGTAATCGGGCGAGTTTCTACTTTCAGATGCAACTGAAATTTTGCGGATTGGTCAATCCGTTCGCGAGATATGGCAGTTTGGAGGTAAGAAACGCTTGAGAAACTCAACATTTTCGCAGTTCTGATGCTCGAAACGAATAACTAGAACGGCCTCGGGGAAAAGTGCGTATGCCGTTGTAATCGGGCGAGTTTCTACTTTCAGATGCAACAGAAATTTTGCGGATTGATCAATCCGTTCGCGAGATATGGCAGTTTGGAGATAAGAAACGCTTGAGAAACTCAAAATTTTCGCAGTTCTGATGCTCGAAACGAATAACTGGAACAGCCTAGGGGAAAACTACACATACCGTTGTAATCGGGCGAGTCTCTACTTTCAGAAGCAACAGAAATTTTGCGGATTGGTCAATCCGTTCGCGAGATATGGCAGTTTGGAGGTAAGAAACGCTTGAGAAACTCAAAATTTTCGCAGTTCTGATGCTCGAAATGAATGACTGGAACGGCCTAGGGGAAAACTACACATACCGTTGTAATCGGGCGAGTTTCTACTTTCAGATGCAACTGAAATTTTGCGGATTGGTCAATCCGTTCGCGAGATATGGCAGTTTGGAGGTAAGAAACGCTTGAGAAACTCAACATTTTCGCAGTTCTGATGCTCGAAACGAATAACTAGAACGGCCTCGGGGAAAAGTGCGTATGCCGTTGTAATCGGGCGAGTTTCTACTTTCAGATGCAACAGAAATTTTGCGGATTGATCAATCCGTTCGCGAGATATGGCAGTTTGGAGGTAAGAAACGCTTGAGAAACTCAAAATTTTCGCAGCTCTGATGCTCGAAACGAATAACTAGAACGGCCTAGGGGAAAACTACACCTACCGTTGCAATCGGTCGAGTTTCTACTTTCAGATGCAACAGAAATTTTGCGGATTGATCAATCCGTTCGCGAGATATGGCAGTTTGGAGATAAGAAACGCTTGAGAAACTCAAAATTTTCGCAGTTCTGATGCTCGAAACGAATAACTGGAACAGCCTAGGGGAAAACTACACATTCCGTTGTAATCGGGCGAGTCTCTACTTTCAGAAGCAACAGAAATTTTGCGGATTGGTCAATCCGTTCGCGAGATATGGCAGTTTGGAGGTAAGAAACGCTTGAGAAACTCAAAATTTTCGCAGTTCTGATGCTCGAAACGAATAACTAGAACGGCCTAGGGGAAAACTACACCTACCGTTGCAATCGGTCGAGTTTCTACTTTCAGATGCAACAGAAATTTTGCGGATTGATCAATCCGTTCGCGAGATATGGCAGTTTGGAGATAAGAAACGCTTGAGAAACTCAAAATTTTCGCAGTTCTGATGCTCGAAACGAATAACTGGAACAGCCTAGGGGAAAACTACACATACCGTTGTAATCGGGCGAGTCTCTACTTTCAGAAGCAACTGAAATTTTGCGGATTGGTCAATCCGTTCGCGAGATATGGCAGTTTGGAGGTAAGAAACGCTTGAGAAACTCAAAATTTTCGCAGTTCTGATCCTCGAAACGAATAACTAGAACGGCCTAGGGGAAAACTACACCTACCGTTGTAATCGGGCGAGTTTCTACTTTCAGATGCAACTGAAATTTTGCGGATTGATCAATCCGTTCGCGAGATATGGCAGTTTGGAGATAAGAAACGCTTGAGAAACTCAAAATTTTCGCAGTTCTGATCCTCGAAACGAATAACTAGAACGGCCTAGGAGAAAACTACACATACCGTTGTAATCGGGCGAGTTTCTACTTTCAGATGCAACAGAAATTTTGCGGATTGGTCAATCCGTTCGCGAGATATGGCAGTTTGGAGGTAAGAAACGCTTGAGAAACTCAAAATTTTCGCAGTTCTGATCCTCGAAACGAATAACTAGAACGGCCTAGGAGAAAACTACACATACCGTTGTAATCGGGCGAGTTTCTACTTTCAGATGCAACAGAAATTTTGCGGATTGGTCAATCCGTTCGCGAGATATGGCAGTTTGGAGGTAAGAAACGCTTGAGAAACTCAAAATTTTCGCAGTTCTGATGCTCGAAATGAATGACTGGAACGGCCTAGGGGAAAACTACACATACCGTTGTAATCGGGCGAGTTTCTACTTTCAGATGCAACTGAAATTTTGCGGATTGGTCAATCCGTTCGCGAGATATGGCAGTTTGGAGGTAAGAAACGCTTGAGAAACTCAACATTTTCGCAGTTCTGATGCTCGAAACGAATAACTAGAACGGCCTCGGGGAAAAGTGCGTATGCCGTTGTAATCGGGCGAGTTTCTACTTTCAGATGCAACAGAAATTTTGCGGATTGATCAATCCGTTCGCGAGATATGGCAGTTTGGAGATAAGAAACGCTTGAGAAACTCAAAATTTTCGCAGTTCTGATGCTCGAAACGAATAACTGGAACAGCCTAGGGGAAAACTACACATACCGTTGTAATCGGGCGAGTCTCTACTTTCAGAAGCAACAGAAATTTTGCGGATTGGTCAATCCGTTCGCGAGATATGGCAGTTTGGAGGTAAGAAACGCTTGAGAAACTCAAAATTTTCGCAGTTCTGATGCTCGAAATGAATGACTGGAACGGCCTAGGGGAAAACTACACATACCGTTGTAATCGGGCGAGTTTCTACTTTCAGATGCAACTGAAATTTTGCGGATTGGTCAATCCGTTCGCGAGATATGGCAGTTTGGAGGTAAGAAACGCTTGAGAAACTCAACATTTTCGCAGTTCTGATGCTCGAAACGAATAACTAGAACGGCCTCGGGGAAAAGTGCGTATGCCGTTGTAATCGGGCGAGTTTCTACTTTCAGATGCAACAGAAATTTTGCGGATTGATCAATCCGTTCGCGAGATATGGCAGTTTGGAGATAAGAAACGCTTGAGAAACTCAAAATTTTCGCAGTTCTGATGCTCGAAACGAATAACTGGAACAGCCTAGGGGAAAACTACACATACCGTTGTAATCGGGCGAGTCTCTACTTTCAGAAGCAACAGAAATTTTGCGGATTGGTCAATCCGTTCGCGAGATATGGCAGTTTGGAGGTAAGAAACGCTTGAGAAACTCAAAATTTTCGCAGCTCTGATGCTCGAAACGAATAACTAGAACGGCCTAGGGGAAAACTACACCTACCGTTGCAATCGGTCGAGTTTCTACTTTCAGATGCAACAGAAATTTTGCGGATTGATCAATCCGTTCGCGAGATATGGCAGTTTGGAGATAAGAAACGCTTGAGAAACTCAAAATTTTCGCAGTTCTGATGCTCGAAACGAATAACTGGAACAGCCTAGGGGAAAACTACACATACCGTTGTAATCGGGCGAGTCTCTACTTTCAGAAGCAACAGAAATTTTGCGGATTGGTCAATCCGTTCGCGAGATATGGCAGTTTGGAGGTAAGAAACGCTTGAGAAACTCAAAATTTTCGCAGTTCTGATCCTCGAAACGAATAACTAGAACGGCCTAGGGGAAAACTACACCTACCGTTGTAATCGGGCGAGTTTCTACTTTCAGATGCAACAGAAATTTTGCGGATTGATCAATCCGTTCGCGAGATATGGCAGTTTGGAGATAAGAAACGCTTGAGAAACTCAAAATTTTCGCAGCTCTGATGCTCGAAACGAATAACTGGAACAGCCTAGGGGAAAACTACACATACCGTTGTAATCGGGCGAGTTTCTACTTTCAGATGCAACTGAAATTTTGCGGATTGGTCAATCCGTTCGCGAGATATGGCAGTTTGGAGGTAAGAAACGCTTGAGAAACTCAAAATTTTCGCAGTTCTGATGCTCGAAATGAATGACTGGAACGGCCTAGGGGAAAACTACACATACCGTTGTAATCGGGCGAGTTTCTACTTTCAGATGCAACTGAAATTTTGCGGATTGGTCAATCCGTTCGCGAGATATGGCAGTTTGGAGGTAAGAAACGCTTGAGAAACTCAAAATTTTCGCAGTTCTGATCCTCGAAACGAATAACTAGAAAGGCCTAGGAGAAAACTACACATACCGTTGTAATCGGGCGAGTTTCTACTTTCAGATGCAACAGAAATTTTGGGGATTGGTCAATCCGTTCGCGAGATATGGCAGTTTGGAGGTAAGAAACGCTTGAGAAACTCAAAATTTTCGCAGCTCTGATCCTCGAAACGAATAACTAGAACGGCCTAGGGGAAAACTACACCCACCGTTGCAATCGGTCGAGTTTCTACTTTCAGATGCAACAGAAATTTTGCGGATTGATCAATCCGTTCGCGAGATATGGCAGTTTGGAGGTAAGAAACGCTTGAGAAACTCAAAATTTTCGCAGTTCTGATCCTCGAAACGAATAACTAGAACGGCCTAGGGGAAAACTACACCTACCGTTGTAATCGGGCGAGTTTCTACTTTCAGATGCAACAGAAATTTTGCGGATTGATCAATCCGTTCGCGAGATATGGCAGTTTGGAGATAAGAAACGCTTGAGAAACTCAAAATTTTCGCAGTTCTGATGCTCGAAACGAATAACTAGAACGGCCTCGGGGAAAAGTGCGTATACCGTTGTAATCGGGCTAGTTTCTACTTTCAGATGCAACAGAAATTTTGCGGATTGATCAATCCGTTCGCGAGATATGGCAGTTTGGAGATAAGAAACGCTTGAGAAACTCAAAATTTTCGCAGTTCTGATGCTCGAAACGAATAACTGGAACAGCCTAGGGGAAAACTACACATACCGTTGTAATCGGGCGAGTCTCTACTTTCAGAAGCAACAGAAATTTTGCGGATTGGTCAATCCGTTCGCGAGATATGGCAGTTTGGAGGTAAGAAACGCTTGAGAAACTCAAAATTTTCGCAGCTCTGATGCTCGAAACGAATAACTAGAACGGCCTAGGGGAAAACTACACCTACCGTTGCAATCGGTCGAGTTTCTACTTTCAGATGCAACAGAAATTTTGCGGATTGATCAATCCGTTCGCGAGATATGGCAGTTTGGAGATAAGAAACGCTTGAGAAACTCAAAATTTTCGCAGTTCTGATGCTCGAAACGAATAACTGGAACAGCCTAGGGGAAAACTACACATACCGTTGTAATCGGGCGAGTCTCTACTTTCAGAAGCAACAGAAATTTTGCGGATTGGTCAATCCGTTCGCGAGATATGGCAGTTTGGAGGTAAGAAATGCTTGAGAAACTCAAAATTTTCGCAGTTCTGATCCTCGAAACGAATAACTAGAACGGCCTAGGGGAAAACTACACCTACCGTTGTAATCGGGCGAGTTTCTACTTTCAGATGCAACAGAAATTTTGCGGATTGATCAATCCGTTCGCGAGATATGGCAGTTTGGAGATAAGAAACGCTTGAGAAACTCAAAATTTTCGCAGTTCTGATCCTCGAAACGAATAACTAGAAAGGCCTAGGAGAAAACTACACATACCGTTGTAATCGGGCGAGTTTCTACTTTCAGATGCAACAGAAATTTTGGGGATTGGTCAATCCGTTCGCGAGATATGGCAGTTTGGAGGTAAGAAACGCTTGAGAAACTCAAAATTTTCGCAGCTCTGATGCTCGAAACGAATAACTAGAACGGCCTAGGGGAAAACTACACCTACCGTTGCAATCGGTCGAGTTCCTACTTTCAGATGCAACAGAAATTTTGCGGATTGATCAATCCGTTCGCGAGATATGGCAGTTTGGAGGTAAGAAACGCTTGAGAAACTCAAAATTTTCGCAGTTCTGATCCTCGAAACGAATAACTAGAACGGCCTAGGGGAAAACTACACCTACCGTTGTAATCGGGCGAGTTTCTACTTTCAGATGCAACAGAAATTTTGCGGATTGATCAATCCGTTCGCGAGATATGGCAGTTTGGAGATAAGAAACGCTTGAGAAACTCAAAATTTTCGCAGTTCTGATGCTCGAAACGAATAACTAGAACGGCCTCGGGGAAAAGTGCGTATACCGTTGTAATCGGGCGAGTTTCTACTTTCAGATGCAACAGAAATTTTGCGGATTGATCAATCCGTTCGCGAGATATGGCAGTTTGGAGATAAGAAACGCTTGAGAAACTCAAAATTTTCGCAGTTCTGATGCTCGAAACGAATAACTGGAACAGCCTAGGGGAAAACTACACATACCGTTGTAATCGGGCGAGTCTCTACTTTCAGAAGCAACAGAAATTTTGCGGATTGGTCAATCCGTTCGCGAGATATGGCAGTTTGGAGGTAAGAAACGCTTGAGAAACTCAAAATTTTCGCAGCTCTGATGCTCGAAACGAATAACTAGAACGGCCTAGGGGAAAACTACACCTACCGTTGCAATCGGTCGAGTTTCTACTTTCAGATGCAACAGAAATTTTGCGGATTGATCAATCCGTTCGCGAGATATGGCAGTTTGGAGATAAGAAACGCTTGAGAAACTCAAAATTTTCGCAGTTCTGATGCTCGAAACGAATAACTGGAACAGCCTAGGGGAAAACTACACATACCGTTGTAATCGGGCGAGTCTCTACTTTCAGAAGCAACAGAAATTTTGCGGATTGGTCAATCCGTTCGCGAGATATGGCAGTTTGGAGGTAAGAAACGCTTGAGAAACTCAAAATTTTCGCAGTTCTGATCCTCGAAACGAATAACTAGAACGGCCTAGGGGAAAACTACACCTACCGTTGTAATCGGGCGAGTTTCTACTTTCAGATGCAACAGAAATTTTGCGGATTGATCAATCCGTTCGCGAGATATGGCAGTTTGGAGATAAGAAACCTTGAGAAACTCAAAATTTTCGCAGCTCTGATGCTCGAAACGAATAACTGGAACAGCCTAGGGGAAAACTACACATACCGTTGTAATCGGGCGAGTTTCTACTTTCAGATGCAACTGAAATTTTGCGGATTGGTCAATCCGTTCGCGAGATATGGCAGTTTGGAGGTAAGAAACGCTTGAGAAACTCAAAATTTTCGCAGTTCTGATGCTCGAAATGAATGACTGGAACGGCCTAGGGGAAAACTGCACATACCGTTGTAATCGGGCGAGTCTCTACTTTCAGAAGCAACAGAAATTTTGCGGATTGGTCAATCCGTTCGCGAGATATGGCAGTTTGGAGGTAAGAAACGCTTGAGAAACTCAAAATGTTCGCAGTTCTGATGCTCGAAATGAATGACTGGAACGGCCTAGGGGAAAACTACACATACCGTTGTAATCGGGCGAGTTTCTACTTTCAGATGCAACTGACATTTTGCGGATTGGTCAATCCGTTCGCGAGATATGGCAGTTTGGAAGTAAGAAACGCTTGAGAAACTCAAAATTTTCGCAGTTCTGATCCTCGAAACGAATAACTAGAACGGCCTAGGAGAAAACTACACATACCGTTGTAATCGGGCGAGTTTCTACTTTCAGATGCAACAGAAATTTTGCGGATTGGTCAATCCGTTCGCGAGATATGGCAGTTTGGAGGTAAGAAACGCTTGAGAAACTCAAAATTTTCGCAGTTCTGATGCTCGAAATGAATGACTGGAACGGCCTAGGGGTAAACTACACATACCGTTGTAATCGGGCGAGTTTCTACTTTCAGATGCAACAGAAATTTTGCGGATTGGTCAATCCGTTCGCGAGATATGGCAGTTTGGAGGTAAGAAACGCTTGAGAAACTCAAAATTTTCGCAGTTCTGATCCTCGAAACGAATAACTGGAACAGCCTAGGGGAAAACTACACATACCGTTGTAATCGGGCGAGTCTCTACTTTCAGAAGCAACAGAAATTTTGCGGATTGGTCAATCCGTTCGCGAGATATGGCAGTTTGGAGGTAAGAAACGCTTGAGAAACTCAAAATTTTCGCAGTTCTGATCCTCGAAACGAATAACTAGAACGGCCTAGGGGAAAACTACACCTACCGTTGTAATCGGGCGAGTTTCTACTTTCAGATGCAACAGAAATTTTGCGGATTGATCAATCCGTTCGCGAGATATGGCAGTTTGGAGATAAGAAACGCTTGAGAAACTCAAAATTTTCGCAGTTCTGATGCTCGAAACGAATAACTAGAACGGCCTCGGGGAAAACTACACCTACCGTTGCAATCGGTCGAGTTTCTACTTTCAGATGCAACAGAAATTTTGCGGATTGATCAATCCGTTCGCGAGATATGGCAGTTTGGAGGTAAGAAACGCTTGAGAAACTCAAAATTTTCGCAGTTCTGATCCTCGAAACGAATAACTAGAACGGCGTAGGGGAAAACTACACCTACCGTTGTAATCGGGCGAGTTTCTACTTTCAGATGCAACAGAAATTTTGCGGATTGATCAATCCGTTCGCGAGATATGGCAGTTTGGAGATAAGAAACGCTTGAGAAACTCAAAATTTTCGCAGTTCTGATGCTCGAAACGAATAACTAGAACGGCCTCGGGGAAAAGTGCGTATACCGTTGTAATCGGGCGAGTTTCTACTTTCAGATGCAACAGAAATTTTGCGGATTGATCAATCCGTTCGCGGGATATGGCAGTTTGGAGATAAGAAACGCTTGAGAAACTCAAAATTTTCGCAGTTCTGATGCTCGAAACGAATAACTGGAACAGCCTAGGGGAAAACTACACATACCGTTGTAATCGGGCGAGTCTCTACTTTCAGAAGCAACAGAAATTTTGCGGATTGGTCAATCCGTTCGCGAGATATGGCAGTTTGGAGGTAAGAAACGCTTGAGAAACTCAAAATTTTCGCAGCTCTGATGCTCGAAACGAATAACTAGAACGGCCTAGGGGAAAACTACACCTACCGTTGCAATCGGTCGAGTTTCTACTTTCAGATGCAACAGAAATTTTGCGGATTGATCAATCCGTTCGCGAGATATGGCAGTTTGGAGATAAGAAACGCTTGAGAAACTCAAAATTTTCGCAGTTCTGATGCTCGAAACGAATAACTGGAACAGCCTAGGGGAAAACTACACATACCGTTGTAATCGGGCGAGTCTCTACTTTCAGAAGCAACAGAAATTTTGCGGATTGGTCAATCCGTTCGCGAGATATGGCAGTTTGGAGGTAAGAAACGCTTGAGAAACTCAAAATTTTCGCAGTTCTGATCCTCGAAACGAATAACTAGAACGGCCTAGGGGAAAACTACACCTACCGTTGTAATCGGGCGAGTTTCTACTTTCAGATGCAACAGAAATTTTGCGGATTGATCAATCCGTTCGCGAGATATGGCAGTTTGGAGATAAGAAACGCTTGAGAAACTCAAAATTTTCGCAGCTCTGATGCTCGAAACGAATAACTGGAACAGCCTAGGGGAAAACTACACATACCGTTGTAATCGGGCGAGTTTCTACTTTCAGATGCAACTGAAATTTTGTGAATTGGTCAATCCGTTCGCGAGATATGGCAGTTGGGAGGTAAGAAACGCTTGAGAAACTCAAAATTTTCGCAGTTCTGATGCTCGAAATGAATGACTGGAACGGCCTAGGGGAAAACTACACATACCGTTGTAATCGGGCGAGTCTCTACTTTCAGAAGCAACAGAAATTTTGCGGATTGGTCAATCCGTTCGCGAGATATGGCAGTTTGGAGGTAAGA
The DNA here is from genome assembly GCF_051014685.1 of Ptiloglossa arizonensis. Classification (NCBI taxonomy): domain Eukaryota; kingdom Metazoa; phylum Arthropoda; class Insecta; order Hymenoptera; family Colletidae; genus Ptiloglossa; species Ptiloglossa arizonensis. Next base: position 227,608 of record NW_027479021.1, read on the forward strand.
AACGCTTGAGAAACTCAAAATTTTCGCAGTTCTGATGCTCGAAATGAATGACTGGAACGGCCTAGGGGAAAACTACACATACCGTTGTAATCGGGCGAGTTTCTACTTTCAGATGCAACTGACATTTTGCGGATTGGTCAATCCGTTCGCGAGATATGGCAGTTTGGAAGTAAGAAACGCTTGAGAAACTCAAAATTTTCGCAGTTCTGATCCTCGAAACGAATAACTAGAACGGCCTAGGAGAAAACTACACATACCGTTGTAATCGGGCGAGTTTCTACTTTCAGATGCAACAGAAATTTTGCGGATTGGTCAATCCGTTCGCGAGATATGGCAGTTTGGAGGTAAGAAACCCTTGAGAAACTCAAAATTTTCGCAGTTCTGATCCTCGAAACGACTAACTAGAACGGCCTAGGGGAAAACTACACATACCGTTGTAATCGGGCGAGTTTCTACTTTCAGATGCAACTGAAATTTTGCGGATTGGTCAATCCGTTCGCGAGATATGGCAGTTTGGAGGTAAGAAACGCTTGAGAAACTCAAAATTTTCGCAGTTCTGATCCTCGAAACGAATAACTAGAACGGCCTAGGAGAAAACTACACATACCGTTGTAATCGGGCGAGTTTCTACTTTCAGATGCAACAGAAATTTTGCGGATTGGTCAATCCGTTCGCGAGATATGGCAGTTTGGAGGTAAGAAACGCTTGAGAAACTCAAAATTTTCGCAGTTCTGATGCTCGAAATGAATGACTGGAACGGCCTAGGGGAAAACTACACATACCGTTGTAATCGGGCGAGTTTCTACTTTCAGATGCAACAGAAATTTTGCGGATTGGTCAATCCGTTCGCGAGATATGGCAGTTTGGAGGTAAGAAACGCTTGAGAAACTCAAAATTTTCGCAGTTCTGATCCTCGAAACGAATAACTAGAACGGCCTAGGGGAAAACTACACCTACCGTTGTAATCGGGCGAGTTTCTACTTTCAGATGCAACAGAAATTTTGCGGATTGATCAATCCGTTCGCGAGGTATGGCAGTTTGGATGTAAGAAACGCTTGAGAAACTCAAAATTTTCGCAGTTCTGATGCTCGAAATGAATAACGGGAACGGCCTAGGAGAAAACTACACATACCGTTGTAATCGGGCGAGTTTCTACTTTCAGATGCAACAGAAATTTTGCGGATTGGTCAATCCGTTCGCGAGATATGGCAGTTTGGAGGTAAGAAACGCTTGAGAAACTCAAAATTTTCGCAGTTCTGATGCTCGAAACGAATAACTAGAACGGTCGATGGGAAAAGTGCGCATTCCGTTGTAATCGGGCGAGTTTCTACTTTCAGATGCAACAAAAATTTTGCGGATTGATCAATCCGTTCGCGAGATATGGCAGTTTGGAGATAAGAAACGCTTGAGAAACTCAAAATTTTCGCATTTCTGATGCTCGAAACGAATAACTGGAACAGCCTAGGGGAAAACTACACGTACCGTTGTAATCGGGCGAGTCTCTACTTTCAGAAGCAACAGAAATTTTGCGGATTGGTCAATCCGTTCGCGAGATATGGCAGTTTGGAGGTAAGAAACGCTTGAGAAACTCAAAATTTTCGCAGTTCTGATGCTCGAAATGAATGACTGGAACGGCCTAGGGGGAAACTACACATACCGTTGTAATCGGGCGAGTTTCTACTTTCAGATGCAACTGAAATTTTGCGGATTGGTCAATCCGTTCGCGAGATATGGCAGTTTGGAGGTAAGAAACGCTTGAGAAACTCAAAATTTTCGCAGTTCTGATCCTCGAAACGAATAACTAGAACGGCCTAGGAGAAAACTACACATACCGTTGTAATCGGGCGAGTTTCTACTTTCAGATGCAACAGAAATTTTGCGGATTGGTCAATCCGTTCGCGAGATATGGCAGTTCGGAGGTAAGAAACGCTTGAGAAACTCAAAATTTTCGCAGTTCTGATCCTCGAAACGAATAACTAGAACGGCCTAGGGGAAAACTACACCTACCGTTGTAATCGGGCGAGTTTCTACTTTCTGATGCAACAGAAATTTTGCGGATTGATCAATCCGTTCGCGAGATATGGCAGTTTGGAGGTAAGAAACGCTTGAGAAACTCAAAATTTTCGCAGCTCTGATGCTCAAAACGAATAACTAGAACGGCCTAGGGGAAAACTACACCTACCGTTGCAATCGGTCGAGTTTCTACTTTCAGATGCAACAGAAATTTTGCGAATTGATCAATCCGTTCGCGAGATATGGCAGTTAGAGATAAGAAACGCTTGAGAAACTCAAAATTGTCGCAGTTCTGATGCTCGAAACGAGTAACTGGAGCGGCCTAGGGGAAAAGTACACATACCGTTGTAATCGGGCGAGCCTCTACTTTCAGAAGCAACAGAAATTTTGCGGATTGGTCAATCCGTTCGCGAGATATGGCAGTTTGGAGGTAAGAAACGCTTGAGAAACTCAAAATTTTCACAGTTCTGATGCTCGACACGAATAACTAGAACGGTCGAGGGGAAAAGTGCGCACACCGTTGTAATCGGGCGAGTTTCTACTTTCAGATGCAACAGAAATTTTGCGGATTGATCAATCCGTTCGCGAGATATGGCAGTTTGGAGATAAGAAACGCTTGAGAAACTCAAAATTTTCGCAGTTCTGATGCTCGAAACGAATAACTGGAACAGCCTAGGGGAAAACTACACATACCGTTGTAATCGGGCGAGTCTCTACTTTCAGAAGCAACAGAAATTTTGCGGATTGGTCAATCCGTTCGCGAGATATGGCAGTTTGGAGGTAAGAAACGCTTGAGAAACTCAAAATTTTCGCAGCTCTGATGCTCGAAACGAATAACTAGAACGGCCTAGGGGAAACTACACCTACCGTTGCAATCGGTCGAGATTCTACTTTCAGATGCAACAGAAATTTTGCGGATTGATCAATCCGTTCGCGAGATATGGCAGTTTGGAGATAAGAAACGCTTGAGAAACTCAAAATTTTCGCAGTTCTGATGCTCGAAACGAATAACTGGAACAGCCTAGGGGAAAACTACACATACCGTTGTAATCGGGCGAGTCTTTACTTTCAGAAGCAACAGAAATTTTGCGGATTGGTCAATCCGTTCGCGAGATATGGCAGTTTGGAGGTAAGAAACGCTTGAGAAACTCAACATTTTCGCAGTTCTGATGCTCGAAACGAATAACTAGAACGGCCTCGGGGAAAAGTGCGTATACCGTTGTAATCGGGCGAGTTTCTACTTTCAGATGCAACAGAAATTTTGCGGATTGATCAATCCGTTCGCGAGATATGGCAGATTGGATATAAGAAACGCTTGAGAAACTCAAAATTTTCGCAGTTCTGATGCTCGAAACGAGTAACTAGAACGGCCTAGGGGAAAAGTACGCATATCGTTGTAATCGGGCGAGTTTCTACTTTCAGATGCAACAGAAATTTTGCGGATTGGTCAATCCGTTCGCGAGATATGGCAGTTTGGAGATAAGAAACGCTTGAGAAACTCAAAATTTTCGCAGTTCTGATGCTCGAAACGAATAACTGGAACAGCCTAGGGGAAAACTACACATACCGTTGTAATCGGGCGAGTTTCTACTTTCAGATGCAACTGAAATTTTGCGGATTGGTCAATCCGTTCGCGAGATATGGCAGTTTGGAGGTAAGAAACGCTTGAGAAACTCAAAATTTTCGCAGTTCTGATGCTCGAAATGAATGACTGGAACGGCCTAGGGGAAAACTACACATACCGTTGTAATCGGGAGAGTCTCTACTTTCAGAAGCAACAGAAATTTTGCGGATTGGTCAATCCGTTCGCGAGATATGGCAGTTTGGAGGTAAGAAACGCTTGAGAAACTCAAAATTTTCGCAGTTCTGATGCTCGAAATGAATGACTGGAACGGCCTAGGGGAAAACTACACATACCGTTGTAATCGGGCGAGTTTCTACTTTCAGATGCAACTGACATTTTGCGGATTGGTCAATCCGTTCGCGAGATATGGCAGTTTGGAAGTAAGAAACGCTTGAGAAACTCAAAATTTTCGCAGTTCTGATCCTCGAAACGAATAACTAGAACGGCCTAGGAGAAAACTACACATACCGTTGTAATCGGGCGAGTTTCTACTTTCAGATGCAACAGAAATTTTGCGGATTGGTCAATCCGTTCGCGAGATATGGCAGTTTGGAGGTAAGAAACGCTTGAGAAACTCAAAATTTTCGCAGTTCTGATCCTCGAAACGACTAACTAGAACGGCCTAGGGGAAAACTACACATACCGTTGTAATCGGGCGAGTTTCTACTTTCAGATGCAACTGAAATTTTGCGGATTGGTCAATCCGTTCGCGAGATATGGCAGTTTGGAGGTAAGAAACGCTTGAGAAACTCAAAATTTTCGCAGTTCTGATCCTCGAAACGAATAACTAGAACGGCCTAGGAGAAAACTACACATACCGTTGTAATCGGGCGAGTTTCTACTTTCAGATGCAACAGAAATTTTACGGATTGGTCAATCCGTTCGCGAGATATGGCAGTTTGGAGGTAAGAAACGCTTGAGAAACTCAAAATTTTCGCAGTTCTGATGCTCGAAATGAATGACTGGAACGGCCTAGGGGAAAACTACACATACCGTTGTAATCGGGCGAGTTTCTACTTTCAGATGCAACAGAAATTTTGCGGATTGGTCAATCCGTTCGCGAGATATGGCAGTTCGGAGGTAAGAAACGCTTGAGAAACTCAACATTTTCGCCGTTCTGATGCTCGAAACGAATAACTAGAACGGCCTCGGGGAAAAGTGCGTATGCCGTTGTAATCGGGCGAGTTTCTACTTTCAGATGCAACAGAAATTTTGCGGATTGATCAATCCGTTCGCGAGATATGGCAGTTTGGAGATAAGAAACGCTTGAGAAACTCAAAATTTTCGCAGTTCTGATGCTCGAAACGAATAACTGGAACAGCCTAGGGGAAAACTACACATACCGTTGTAATCGGGCGAGTCTCTACTTTCAGAAGCAACAGAAATTTTGCGGATTGGTCAATCCGTTCGCGAGATATGGCAGTTTGGAGGTAAGAAACGCTTGAGAAACTCAAAATTTTCGCAGCTCTGATGCTCGAAACGAATAACTAGAACGGCCTAGGGGAAAACTACACCTACCGTTGCAATCGGTCGAGTTTCTACTTTCAGATGCAACAGAAATTTTGCGGATTGATCAATCCGTTCGCGAGATATGGCAGTTTGGAGATAAGAAACGCTTGAAAAACTCAAAATTTTCGCAGCTCTGATGCTCGAAACGAATAACTGGAACAGCCTAGGGGAAAACTACACATACCGTTGTAATCGGGCGAGTTTCTACTTTCAGATGCAACTGAAATTTTGCGGATTGGTCAATCCGTTCGCGAGATATGGCAGTTTGGAGGTAAGAAACGCTTGAGAAACTCAAAATTTTCGCAGTTCTGATGCTCGAAATGAATGACTGGAACGGCCTAGGGGAAAACTACACATACCGTTGTAATCGGGCGAGTCTCTACTTTCAGAAGCAACAGAAATTTTGCGGATTGGTCAATCCGTTCGCGAGATATGGCAGTTTGGAGGTAAGAAACGCTTGAGAAACTCAAAATTTTCGCAGTTCTGATGCTCGAAATGAATGACTGGAACGGCCTAGGGGAAAACTACACATACCGTTGTAATCGGGCGAGTTTCTACTTTCAGATGCAACTGACATTTTGCGGATTGGTCAATCCGTTCGCGAGATATGGCAGTTTGGAAGTAAGAAACGCTTGAGAAACTCAAAATTTTCGCAGTTCTGATCCTCGAAACGAATAACTAGAACGGCCTAGGAGAAAACTACACATACCGTTGTAATCGGGCGAGTTTCTACTTTCAGATGCAACAGAAATTTTGCGGATTGGTCAATCCGTTCGCGAGATATGGCAGTTTGGAGGTAAGAAACGCTTGAGAAACTCAAAATTTTCGCAGTTCTGATCCTCGAAACGACTAACTAGAACGGCCTAGGGGAAAACTACACATACCGTTGTAATCGGGCGAGTTTCTACTTTCAGATGCAACTGAAATTTTGCGGATTGGTCAATCCGTTCGCGAGATATGGCAGTTTGGAGGTAAGAAACGCTTGAGAAACTCAAAATTTTCGCAGTTCTGATCCTCGAAACGAATAACTAGAACGGCCTAGGAGAAAACTACACATACCGTTGTAATCGGGCGAGTTTCTACTTTCAGATGCAACAGAAATTATGCGGATTGGTCAATCCGTTCGCGAGATATGGCAGTTTGGAGGTAAGAAACGCTTGAGAAACTCAAAATTTTCGCAGTTCTGATGCTCGAAATGAATGACTGGAACGGCCTAGGGGAAAACTACACATACCGTTGTAATCGGGCGAGTTTCTACTTTCAGATGCAACAGAAATTTTGCGGATTGGTCAATCCGTTCGCGAGATATTGCAGTTTGGAGGTAAGAAACGCTTGAGAAACTCAAAATTTTCGCAGTTCTGATCCTCGGAACGAATAACTAGAACGGCCTAGGTGAAAACTACACCTACCGTTGTAATCGGGCGAGTTTCTACTTTCAGATGCAACAGAAATTTTGCGGATTGATCAATCCGTTCGCGAGGTATGGCAGTTTGGATGTAAGAAACGCTTGAGAAACTCAAAATTTTCGCAGTTCTGATGCTCGAAATGAATAACTGGAACGGCCTAGGAGAAAACTACACATACCGTTGTAATCGGGCGAGTTTCTACTTTCAGATGCAACAGAAATTTTGCGGATTGGTCAATCCGTTCGCGAGATATGGCAGTTTGGAGGTAAGAAACGCTTGAGAAACTCAAAATTTTCGCAGTTCTGATGCTCGAAACGAATAACTAGAACGGTCGATGGGAAAAGTGCGCATTCCGTTGTAATCGGGCGAGTTTCTACTTTCAGATGCAACAAAAATTTTGCGGATTGATCAATCCGTTCGCGAGATATGGCAGTTTGGAGATAAGAAACGCTTGAGAAACTCAAAATTTTCGCATTTCTGATGCTCGAAACGAATAACTGGAACAGCCTAGGGGAAAACTACACGTACCGTTGTAATCGGGCGAGTCTCTACTTTCAGAAGCAACAGAAATTTTGCGGATTGGTCAATCCGTTCGCGAGATATGGCAGTTTGGAGGTAAGAAACGCTTGAGAAACTCAAAATTTTCGTAGTTCTGATGCTCGAAATGAATGACTGGAACGGCCTAGGGGGAAACTACACATACCGTTGTAATCGGGCGAGTTTCTACTTTCAGATGCAACTGAAATTTTGCGGATTGGTCAATCCGTTCGCGAGATATGGCAGTTTGGAGGTAAGAAACGCTTGAGAAACTCAAAATTTTCGCAGTTCTGATCCTCGAAACGAATAACTAGAACGGCCTAGGAGAAAACTACACATACCGTTGTAATCGGGCGAGTTTCTACTTTCAGATGCAACAGAAATTTTGCGGATTGGTCAATTCGTTCGCGAGATATGGCAGTTCGGAGGTAAGAAACGCTTGAGAAACTCAAAATTTTCGCAGTTCTGATCCTCGAAACGACTAACTAGAACGGCCTAGGGGAAAACTACACATACCGTTGTAATCGAGCGAGTTTCTACTTTCAGATGCAACTGAAATTTTGCGGATTGGTCAATCCGTTCGCGAGATATGGCAGTTTGGAGGTAAGAAACGCTTGAGAAACTCAAAATTTTCGCAGTTCTGATCCTCGAAACGACTAACTAGAACGGCCTAGGGGAAAACTACACATACCGTTGTAATCGGGCGAGTTTCTACTTTCAGATGCAACTGAAATTTTGCGGATTGGTCAATCCGTTCGCGAGATATGGCAGTTTGGAGGTAAGAAACGCTTGAGAAACTCAAAATTTTCGCAGTTCTGATCCTCGAAACGAATAACTAGAACGGCCTAGGAGAAAACTACACATACCGTTGTAATCGGGCGAGTTTCTACTTTCAGATGCAACAGAAATTTTGCGGATTGGTCAATCCGTTCGCGAGATATGGCAGTTTGGAGGTAAGAAACGCTTGAGAAACTCAAAATTTTCGCAGTTCTGATGCTCGAAATGAATGACTGGAACGGCCTAGGGGAAAACTACACATACCGTTGTAATCGGGCGAGTTTCTACTTTCAGATGCAACAGAAATTTTGCGGATTGGTCAATCCGTTCGCGAGATATTGCAGTTTGGAGGTAAGAAACGCTTGAGAAACTCAAAATTTTCGCAGTTCTGATCCTCGGAACGAATAACTAGAACGGCCTAGGTGAAAACTACACCTACCGTTGTAATCGGGCGAGTTTCTACTTTCAGATGCAACAGAAATTTTGCGGATTGATCAATCCGTTCGCGAGGTATGGCAGTTTGGATGTAAGAAACGCTTGAGAAACTCAAAATTTTCGCAGTTCTGATGCTCGAAATGAATAACTGGAACGGCCTAGGAGAAAACTACACATACCGTTGTAATCGGGCGAGTTTCTACTTTCAGATGCAACAGAAATTTTGCGGATTGGTCAATCCGTTCGCGAGATATGGCAGTTTGGAGGTAAGAAACGCTTGAGAAACTCAAAATTTTCGCAGTTCTGATGCTCGAAACGAATAACTAGAACGGTCGATGGGAAAAGTGCGCATTCCGTTGTAATCGGGCGAGTTTCTACTTTCAGATGCAACAAAAATTTTGCGGATTGATCAATCCGTTCGCGAGATATGGCAGTTTGGAGATAAGAAACGCTTGAGAAACTCAAAATTTTCGCATTTCTGATGCTCGAAACGAATAACTGGAACAGCCTAGGGGAAAACTACACGTACCGTTGTAATCGGGCGAGTTTCTACTTTCAGATGCAACAGAAATTTTGCGGATTGGTCAATTCGTTCGCGAGATATGGCAGTTCGGAGGTAAGAAACGCTTGAGAAACTCAAAATTTTCGCAGTTCTGATCCTCGAAACGACTAACTAGAACGGCCTAGGGGAAAACTACACATACCGTTGTAATCGAGCGAGTTTCTACTTTCAGATGCAACTGAAATTTTGCGGATTGGTCAATCCGTTCGCGAGATATGGCAGTTTGGAGGTAAGAAACGCTTGAGAAACTCAAAATTTTCGCAGTTCTGATCCTCGAAACGAATAACTAGAACGGCCTAGGAGAAAACTACACATACCGTTGTAATCGGGCGAGTTTCTACTTTCAGATGCAACAGAAATTTTGCGGATTGGTCAATCCGTTCGCGAGATATGGCAGTTTGGAGGTAAGAAACGCTTGAGAAACTCAAAATTTTCGCAGTTCTGATGCTCGAAATGAATGACTGGAACGGCCTAGGGGAAAACTACACATACCGTTGTAATCGGGCGAGTTTCTACTTTCAGATGCAACAGAAATTTTGCGGATTGGTCAATCCGTTCGCGAGATATGGCAGTTTGGAGGTAAGAAACGCTTGAGAAACTCAAAATTTTCGCAGTTCTGATCCTTGAAACGAATAACTAGAACGGCCTAGGAGAAAACTACACATACCGTTGTAATCGGGCGAGTTTCTACTTTCAGATGCAACAGAAATTTTGCGGATTGGTCAATCCGTTCGCGAGATGTGGCAGTTCGGAGGTAAGAAACGCTTGAGAAACTCAAAATTTTCGCAGTTCTGATCCTCGAAACGAATAACTAGAACGGCCTAGGGGAAAACTACACCTACCGTTGTAATCGGGCGAGTTTCTACTTTCTGATGCAACAGAAATTTTGCGGATTGATCAATCCGTTCGCGAGATATGGCAGTTTGGAGGTAAGAAACGCTTGAGAAACTCAAAATTGTCGCACTTCTGATGCTCGAAACGAGTAACTGGAGCGGCCTAGGGGAAAAGTACACATACCGTTGTAATCGGGCGAGCCTCTACTTTCAGAAGCAACAGAAATTTTGCGGATTGGTCAATCCGTTCGCGAGATATGGCAGTTTGGAGGTAAGAAACGCTTGAGAAACTCAAAATTTTCGCAGCTCTGATGCTCGAAACGAATAACTAGAGCGGCCTAGGGGAAAACTACACCTACCGTTGCAATCGGTCGAGTTTCTACTTTCAGATGCAACAGAAATTTTGCGGATTGATCAATCCGTTCGCGAGATATGGCAGTTTGGAGATAAGAAACGCTTGAGAAACTCAAAATTGTCGCAGTTCTGATGCTCGAAACGAGTAACTGGAGCGGCCTAGGGGAAAAGTACACATACCGTTGTAATCGGGCGAGTCTCTACTTTCAGATGCAACAGAAATTTTGCGGATTGATCAATCCGTTCGCGAGATATGGCAGTTTGGAGATAAGAAACGCCTGAGAAACTCAAAATTTTCGCAGTTCTGATGCTCGAAACGAATAACTGGAACAGCCTAGGGGAAAACTACACATACCGTTGTAATCGGGCGAGTCTCTACTTTCAGGAGCAACAGAAATTTTGCGGATTGGTCAATCCGTTCGCGAGATATGGCAGTTTGGAGGTAAGAAACGCTTAAAAAACTCAAAATTTTCGCAGCTCTGATGCTCGAAACGAATAACTAGAACGGCCTAGGGGAAAACTACACCTACCGTTGCAATCGGTCGAGTTTCAACTTTCAGATGCAACAGAAATTTTTCGGATTGATCAATCCCTTCGCGAGATATGGCAGTTTGGAGATAAGAAACGCTTGAGAAACTCAAAATTGTCGCAGTTCTGATGCTCGAAACGAGTAACTGGAGCGGCCTAGGGGAAAAGTACGCATACCGTTGTAATCGGGAGAGTTTCTACTTTCAGATGCAACAGAAATTTTGCGGATCGGTCAATCCGTTCGCGAGATATGGCGGTTTGGAAGTAAGAAACGCTTGAGAAACTCAAAATTTTCGCAGTTCTGATGCTTGAAATGAATGACTGGAACAGCCTAGGGGAAAACTACACATACCGTTGCAATCGGTCGAGTTTCTACTTTCAGATGCAACAGAAATTTTTCGGATTGATCAATCCGTTCGCGAGATATGGCAGTTTGGAGGTAAGAAACGCTTGAGAAACTCAAAATTTTCGCAGTTCTGATCCTCGAAACGAATAATTAGAACGGCCTAGGGGAAAACTACACCTACCGTTGTAATCGGTCGAGTTTCTACTTTCAGATGCAACAGAAATTTTTCGGATTGATCAATCCGTTCGCGAGATATGGCAGTTTGTAGATAAGAAACGCTTGAGAAACACAAAATTGTCGCAGTTCTGATGCTCGAAACGAGTAACTGGAGCGGCCTAGGGGAAGAGTACGCATCCCGTTGTAATCGGGAGAGTTTCTACTTTCAGATGCAACAGAAATTTTGCGGATCGGTCAATCCGTTCGCGAGATATGGCAGTTTGGAAGTAAGAAACGCTTGAGAAACTCAAAATTTTCGCAGTTCTGATGCTCGAAATGAATGACTGGAACGGCCTAGGGGAAAATTACACATACCGTTGTAATCGGGCGAGTTTCTACTTTCAGATGCAACAGAAATTTTGCGGATTGGTGAATCCGTTCGCGAGATATGGCAGTTTGGAGGTAAGAAACGCTTGAGAAACTCAAAATTTTCGCAGTTCTGATCCTCGAAACGAATAACTGGAACAGCCTAGGGGAATACTACACATACCGTTGTAATCGGGCGAGTCTCTACTTTCAGAAGCAACAGAAATTTTGCGGATTGGTCAATCCGTTCGCGAGATCTGGCAGTTTGGAGGTAAGAAACGCTTGAGAAACTCAAAATTGTCGCAGTTCTGATGCTCGAAACGAGTAACTGGAGCGGCCTAGGGGAAAAGTACGCATACCGTTGTAATCGGGAGAGTTTCTAATTTCAGATGCAACAGAAATTTTGCGGATCGGTCAATCCGTTCGCGAGATATGGCAGTTTGGAGATAAGAAACGCTTGAGAAACTCATTAATTTTCGCAGTTCTGATGCTCGAAACGAATAACTGGAACAGCCTAGGGGAAAACTACACATACCGTTGTAATCGGGCGAGTCTCTAATTTCAGAAGCAACAGAAATTTTGCGGATTGGTCAATCCGTTCGCGAGATCTGGCAGTTTGGAGGTAAGAAACGCTTGAGAAACTCAAAATTTTCACAGTTCTGATGCTCGACACGTAAAACTAGAACGGTCGAGGGGAAAAGTGCGCATACCGTTGTAATCGGGCGAGTTTCTACTTTCAGAAGCAACAGAAATTTTGCGAATTGGTCAATCCGTTCGCGAGATATGGCAGTTTGGAGATAAGAAACGCTTGAGAAACTCATTAATTTTCGCAGTTCTGATGCTCGAAACGAATAACTGGAACAGCCTAGGGGAAAACTACACATACCGTTGTAATCGGGCGAGTCTCTAATTTCAGAAGCAACAGAAATTTTGCGGATTGGTCAATCCGTTCGCGAGATATGGCAGTTTGGAGGTAAGAAACGCTTGAGAAACTAAAAATTTTCGCAGCTCTGATGCTCGAAACGAATAACTAGAACGGCCTAGGGGAAAACTACACCTACCGTTGCAATCGGTCAAGTTTCTACTTTCAGATGCAACAGAAATTTTTCGGATTGATCAATCCCTTCGCGAGATATGGCAGTTTGGAGATAAGAAACGCTTGAGAAACTCAAAATTGTCGCAGTTCTGATGCTCGAAACGAGTAACTGGAGCAGCCTAGGGGAAAAGTACGCATACCGTTGTAATCGGGAGAGTTTCTAATTTCAGATGCAACAGAAATTTTGCGGATCGGTCAATCCGTTCGCGAGATATGGCAGTTTGGAAGTAAGAAACGCTTGAGAAACTCAAAATTTTCGCAGTTCTGATGCTCGAAATGAATGACTGGAACGGCCTAGGGGAAAATTACACATACCGTTGTAATCGGGCGAGTCTCTACTTTCAGAAGCAACAGAAATTTTGCGGATTGGTCAATCCGTTCGCGAGATATGGCAGTTTGGAGGTAAGAAACGCTTGAGAAACTCAAAATTTTCGCAACTCTGATGCTCGAAACGAATAACTAGAACGGCCTAGGGGAAAACTACACCTACCGTTGCAATCGGTCAAGTTTCTACTTTCAGATGCAACAGAAATTTTTCGGATTGATCAATCCCTTCGCGAGATATGGCAGTTTGGAGATAAGAAACGCTTGAGAAACTCAAAATTCTCGCAGTTCTGATGCTCGAAACGAGTAACTGGAGCGGCCTAGGGGAAAAGTACGCATACCGTTGTAATCGGGAGAGTTTCTACTTTCAGATGCAACAGAAATTTTGCGGATCGGTCAATCCGTTCGCGAGATATGGCAGTTTGGAAGTAAGAAACGCTTGAGAAACTCAAAATTTTCGCAGTTCTGATGCTCGAAATGAATGACTGGAACGGCCTAGGGGAAAATTACACATACCGTTGTAATCGGGCGAGTTTCTACTTTCAGATGCAACAGAAATTTTGCGGATTGGTGAATCCGTTCGCGAGATATGGCAGTTTGGAGGTAAGAAACGCTTGAGAAACTCAAAATTTTCGCAGTTCTGATCCTCGAAACGAATAACTGGAACAGCCTAGGGGAAAACTACACATACCGTTGTAATCGGGCCAGTCTCTACTTTCAGATGCAACAGAAATTTTTCGGATTGATCAATCCCTTCGCGAGATATGGCAGTTTGGAGATAAGAAACGCTTGAGAAACTCAAAATTTTCACAGTTCTGATGCTCGACACGTATAACTAGAACGGTCGAGGGGAAAAGTGCGCATACCGTTGTAATCGGGCGAGTTTCTACTTTCAGAAGCAACAGAAATTTTGCGGATTGGTCAATCCGTTCGCGAGATATGGCAGTTTGGAGATAAGAAACGCTTGAGAAACTCATTAATTTTCGCAGTTCTGATGCTCGAAACGAATAACTGAAACAGCCTAGGGGAAAACTACACATACCGTTGTAATCGGGCGAGTCTCTACTTTCAGAAGCAACAGAAATTTTGCGGATTGGTCAATCCGTTCGCGAGATATGGCAGTTTGGAGGTAAGAAACGCTTGAGAAACTCAAAATTTTCACAGTTCTGATGCTCGACACGAATAACTAGAATGGTGGAGGGGAAAAGTGCGCATACCGTTGTAATCGGGCGAGTTTCTACTTTTAGATGCAACAGAAATTTTGCGGATTGATCAATCCGTTCGCGAGATATGGCAGTTTGGAGATAAGAAACGCCTGAGAAACTCAAAATTTTCGCAGTTCTGATGCTCGAAACGAATAACTGGAACAGCCTAGGGGAAAACTACACATACCGTTGTAATCGGGCGAGTCTCTACTTTCAGGAGCAACAGAAATTTTGCGGATTGGTCAATCCGTTCGCGAGATATGGCAGTTTGGAGGTAAGAAACGCTTAAAAAACTCAAAATTTTCGCAGCTCTGATGCTCGAAACCAATAACTAGAACGGCCTAGGGGAAAACTACACCTACCGTTGCAATCGGTCGAGTTTCAACTTTCAGATGCAACAGAAATTTTTCGGATTGATCAATCCCTTCGCGAGATATGGCAGTTTGGAGATAAGAAACGCTTGAGAAACTCAAAATTGTCGCAGTTCTGATGCTCGAAACGAGTAACTGGAGCGGCCTAGGGGAAAAGTACGCATACCGTTGTAATCGGGAGAGTTTCTACTTTCAGATGCAACAGAAATTTTGCGGATCGGTCAATCCGTTCGCGAGATATGGCAGTTTGGAAGTAAGAAACGCTTGAGAAACTCAAAATTTTCGCAGTTCTGATGCTTGAAATGAATGACTGGAACAGCCTAGGGGAAAACTACACATACCGTTGCAATCGGTCGAGTTTCTACTTTCAGATGCAACAGAAATTTTTCGGATTGATCAATCCGTTCGCGAGATATGGCAGTTTGGAGGTAAGAAACGCTTGAGAAACTCAAAATTTTCGCAGTTCTGATCCTCGAAACGAATAATTAGAACGGCCTAGGGGAAAACTACACCTACCGTTGTAATCGGTCGAGTTTCTACTTTCAGATGCAACAGAAATTTTTCGGATTGATCAATCCGTTCGCGAGATATGGCAGTTTGTAGATAAGAAACGCTTGAGAAACACAAAATTGTCGCAGTTCTGATGCTCGAAACGAGTAACTGGAGCGGCCTAGGGGAAAAGTACGCATCCCGTTGTAATCGGGAGAGTTTCTACTTTCAGATGCAACAGAAATTTTGCGGATCGGTCAATCCGTTCGCGAGATATGGCAGTTTGGAAGTAAGAAACGCTTGAGAAACTCAAAATTTTCGCAGTTCTGATGCTCGAAATGAATGACTGGAACGGCCTAGGGGAAAATTACACATACCGTTGTAATCGGGCGAGTTTCTACTTTCAGATGCAACAGAAATTTTGCGGATTGGTCAATCCGTTCGCGAGATCTGGCAGTTTGGAGGTAAGAAACGCTTGAGAAACTCAAAATTGTCGCAGTTCTGATGCTCGAAACGAGTAACTGGAGCGGCCTAGGGGAAAAGTACGCATACCGTTGTAATCGGGAGAGTTTCTAATTTCAGATGCAACAGAAATTTTGCGGATCGGTCAATCCGTTCGCGAGATATGGCAGTTTGGAGATAAGAAACGCTTGAGAAACTCATTAATTTTCGCAGTTCTGATGCTCGAAACGAATAACTGGAACAGCCTAGGGGAAAACTACACATACCGTTGTAATCGGGCGAGTCTCTAATTTCAGAAGCAACAGAAATTTTGCGGATTGGTCAATCCGTTCGCGAGATCTGGCAGTTTGGAGGTAAGAAACGCTTGAGAAACTCAAAATTTTCACAGTTCTGATGCTCGACACGTAAAACTAGAACGGTCGAGGGGAAAAGTGCGCATACCGTTGTAATCGGGCGAGTTTCTACTTTCAGAAGCAACAGAAATTTTGCGGATTGGTCAATCCGTTCGCGAGATATGGCAGTTTGGAGATAAGAAACGCTTGAGAAACTCATTAATTTTCGCAGTTCTGATGCTCGAAACGAATAACTGGAACAGCCTAGGGGAAAACTACACATACCGTTGTAATCGGGCGAGTCTCTAATTTCAGAAGCAACAGAAATTTTGCGGATTGGTCAATCCGTTCGCGAGATATGGCAGTTTGGAGGTAAGAAACGCTTGAGAAACTAAAAATTTTCGCAGCTCTGATGCTCGAAACGAATAACTAGAACGGCCTAGGGGAAAACTACACCTACCGTTGCAATCGGTCAAGTTTCTACTTTCAGATGCAACAGAAATTTTGCGGATCGGTCAATCCGTTCGCGAGATATGGCAGTTTGGAAGTAAGAAACGCTTGAGAAACTCAAAATTTTCGCAGTTCTGATGCTTGAAATGAATGACTGGAACAGCCTAGGGGAAAACTACACATACCGTTGCAATCGGTCGAGTTTCTACTTTCAGATGCAACAGAAATTTTTCGGATTGATCAATCCGTTCGCGAGATATGGCAGTTTGGAGGTAAGAAACGCTTGAGAAACTCAAAATTTTCGCAGTTCTGATCCTCGAAACGAATAATTAGAACGGCCTAGGGGAAAACTACACCTACCGTTGTAATCGGTCGAGTTTCTACTTTCAGATGCAACAGAAATTTTTCGGATTGATCAATCCGTTCGCGAGATATGGCAGTTTGTAGATAAGAAACGCTTGAGAAACACAAAATTGTCGCAGTTCTGATGCTCGAAACGAGTAACTGGAGCGGCCTAGGGGAAAAGTACGCATCCCGTTGTAATCGGGAGAGTTTCTACTTTCAGATGCAACAGAAATTTTGCGGATCGGTCAATCCGTTCGCGAGATATGGCAGTTTGGAAGTAAGAAACGCTTGAGAAACTCAAAATTTTCGCAGTTCTGATGCTCGAAATGAATGACTGGAACGGCCTAGGGGAAAATTACACATACCGTTGTAATCGGGCGAGTTTCTACTTTCAGATGCAACAGAAATTTTGCGGATTGGTGAATCCGTTCGCGAGATATGGCAGTTTGGAGGTAAGAAACGCTTGAGAAACTCAAAATTTTCGCAGTTCTGATCCTCGAAACGAATAACTGGAACAGCCTAGGGGAATACTACACATACCGTTGTAATCGGGCGAGTCTCTACTTTCAGAAGCAACAGAAATTTTGCGGATTGGTCAATCCGTTCGCGAGATCTGGCAGTTTGGAGGTAAGAAACGCTTGAGAAACTCAAAATTGTCGCAGTTCTGATGCTCGAAACGAGTAACTGGAGCGGCCTAGGGGAAAAGTACGCATACCGTTGTAATCGGGAGAGTTTCTAATTTCAGATGCAACAGAAATTTTGCGGATCGGTCAATCCGTTCGCGAGATATGGCAGTTTGGAGATAAGAAACGCTTGAGAAACTCATTAATTTTCGCAGTTCTGATGCTCGAAACGAATAACTGGAACAGCCTAGGGGAAAACTACACATACCGTTGTAATCGGGCGAGTCTCTAATTTCAGAAGCAACAGAAATTTTGCGGATTGGTCAATCCGTTCGCGAGATCTGGCAGTTTGGAGGTAAGAAACGCTTGAGAAACTCAAAATTTTCACAGTTCTGATGCTCGACACGTAAAACTAGAACGGTCGAGGGGAAAAGTGCGCATACCGTTGTAATCGGGCGAGTTTCTACTTTCAGAAGCAACAGAAATTTTGCGAATTGGTCAATCCGTTCGCGAGATATGGCAGTTTGGAGATAAGAAACGCTTGAGAAACTCATTAATTTTCGCAGTTCTGATGCTCGAAACGAATAACTGGAACAGCCTAGGGGAAAACTACACATACCGTTGTAATCGGGCGAGTCTCTAATTTCAGAAGCAACAGAAATTTTGCGGATTGGTCAATCCGTTCGCGAGATATGGCAGTTTGGAGGTAAGAAACGCTTGAGAAACTAAAAATTTTCGCAGCTCTGATGCTCGA
The DNA here is from genome assembly GCF_051014685.1 of Ptiloglossa arizonensis. NCBI lineage: Eukaryota > Metazoa > Arthropoda > Insecta > Hymenoptera > Colletidae > Ptiloglossa > Ptiloglossa arizonensis. The sequence continues at coordinate 245,505 of NW_027479021.1, forward strand.
AACGAATAACTAGAACGGCCTAGGGGAAAACTACACCTACCGTTGCAATCGGTCAAGTTTCTACTTTCAGATGCAACAGAAATTTTGCGGATCGGTCAATCCGTTCGCGAGATATGGCAGTTTGGAAGTAAGAAACGCTTGAGAAACTCAAAATTTTCGCAGTTCTGATGCTTGAAATGAATGACTGGAACAGCCTAGGGGAAAACTACACATACCGTTGCAATCGGTCGAGTTTCTACTTTCAGATGCAACAGAAATTTTTCGGATTGATCAATCCGTTCGCGAGATATGGCAGTTTGGAGGTAAGAAACGCTTGAGAAACTCAAAATTTTCGCAGTTCTGATCCTCGAAACGAATAATTAGAACGGCCTAGGGGAAAACTACACCTACCGTTGTAATCGGTCGAGTTTCTACTTTCAGATGCAACAGAAATTTTTCGGATTGATCAATCCGTTCGCGAGATATGGCAGTTTGTAGATAAGAAACGCTTGAGAAACACAAAATTGTCGCAGTTCTGATGCTCGAAACGAGTAACTGGAGCGGCCTAGGGGAAAAGTACGCATCCCGTTGTAATCGGGAGAGTTTCTACTTTCAGATGCAACAGAAATTTTGCGGATCGGTCAATCCGTTCGCGAGATATGGCAGTTTGGAAGTAAGAAACGCTTGAGAAACTCAAAATTTTCGCAGTTCTGATGCTCGAAATGAATGACTGGAACGGCCTAGGGGAAAATTACACATACCGTTGTAATCGGGCGAGTTTCTACTTTCAGATGCAACAGAAATTTTGCGGATTGGTGAATCCGTTCGCGAGATATGGCAGTTTGGAGGTAAGAAACGCTTGAGAAACTCAAAATTTTCGCAGTTCTGATCCTCGAAACGAATAACTGGAACAGCCTAGGGGAATACTACACATACCGTTGTAATCGGGCGAGTCTCTACTTTCAGAAGCAACAGAAATTTTGCGGATTGGTCAATCCGTTCGCGAGATCTGGCAGTTTGGAGGTAAGAAACGCTTGAGAAACTCAAAATTGTCGCAGTTCTGATGCTCGAAACGAGTAACTGGAGCGGCCTAGGGGAAAAGTACGCATACCGTTGTAATCGGGAGAGTTTCTAATTTCAGATGCAACAGAAATTTTGCGGATCGGTCAATCCGTTCGCGAGATATGGCAGTTTGGAGATAAGAAACGCTTGAGAAACTCATTAATTTTCGCAGTTCTGATGCTCGAAACGAATAACTGGAACAGCCTAGGGGAAAACTACACATACCGTTGTAATCGGGCGAGTCTCTAATTTCAGAAGCAACAGAAATTTTGCGGATTGGTCAATCCGTTCGCGAGATCTGGCAGTTTGGAGGTAAGAAACGCTTGAGAAACTCAAAATTTTCACAGTTCTGATGCTCGACACGTATAACTAGAACGGTCGAGGGGAAAAGTGCGCATACCGTTGTAATCGGGCGAGTTTCTACTTTCAGAAGCAACAGAAATTTTGCGGATTGGTCAATCCGTTCGCGAGATATGGCAGTTTGGAGATAAGAAACGCTTGAGAAACTCATTAATTTTCGCAGTTCTGATGCTCGAAACGAATAACTGAAACAGCCTAGGGGAAAACTACACATACCGTTGTAATCGGGCGAGTCTCTACTTTCAGAAGCAACAGAAATTTTGCGGATTGGTCAATCCGTTCGCGAGATATGGCAGTTTGGAGGTAAGAAACGCTTGAGAAACTCAAAATTTTCACAGTTCTGATGCTCGACACGAATAACTAGAATGGTGGAGGGGAAAAGTGCGCATACCGTTGTAATCGGGCGAGTTTCTACTTTTAGATGCAACAGAAATTTTGCGGATTGATCAATCCGTTCGCGAGATATGGCAGTTTGGAGATAAGAAACGCCTGAGAAACTCAAAATTTTCGCAGTTCTGATGCTCGAAACGAATAACTGGAACAGCCTAGGGGAAAACTACACATACCGTTGTAATCGGGCGAGTCTCTACTTTCAGGAGCAACAGAAATTTTGCGGATTGGTCAATCCGTTCGCGAGATATGGCAGTTTGGAGGTAAGAAACGCTTAAAAAACTCAAAATTTTCGCAGCTCTGATGCTCGAAACGAATAACTAGAACGGCCTAGGGGAAAACTACACCTACCGTTGCAATCGGTCGAGTTTCAACTTTCAGATGCAACAGAAATTTTTCGGATTGATCAATCCCTTCGCGAGATATGGCAGTTTGGAGATAAGAAACGCTTGAGAAACTCAAAATTTTCACAGTTCTGATGCTCGACACGTATAACTAGAACGGTCGAGGGGAAAAGTGCGCATACCGTTGTAATCGGGCGAGTTTCTACTTTCAGAAGCAACAGAAATTTTGCGGATTGGTCAATCCGTTCGCGAGATATGGCAGTTTGGAGATAAGAAACGCTTGAGAAACTCATTAATTTTCGCAGTTCTGATGCTCGAAACGAATAACTGAAACAGCCTAGGGGAAAACTACACATACCGTTGTAATCGGGCGAGTCTCTACTTTCAGAAGCAACAGAAATTTTGCGGATTGGTCAATCCGTTCGCGAGATATGGCAGTTTGGAGGTAAGAAACGCTTGAGAAACTCAAAATTTTCACAGTTCTGATGCTCGACACGAATAACTAGAATGGTGGAGGGGAAAAGTGCGCATACCGTTGTAATCGGGCGAGTTTCTACTTTTAGATGCAACAGAAATTTTGCGGATTGATCAATCCGTTCGCGAGATATGGCAGTTTGGAGATAAGAAACGCCTGAGAAACTCAAAATTTTCGCAGTTCTGATGCTCGAAACGAATAACTGGAACAGCCTAGGGGAAAACTACACATACCGTTGTAATCGGGCGAGTCTCTACTTTCAGGAGCAACAGAAATTTTGCGGATTGGTCAATCCGTTCGCGAGATATGGCAGTTTGGAGGTAAGAAACGCTTAAAAAACTCAAAATTTTCGCAGCTCTGATGCTCGAAACCAATAACTAGAACGGCCTAGGGGAAAACTACACCTACCGTTGCAATCGGTCGAGTTTCAACTTTCAGATGCAACAGAAATTTTTCGGATTGATCAATCCCTTCGCGAGATATGGCAGTTTGGAGATAAGAAACGCTTGAGAAACTCAAAATTGTCGCAGTTCTGATGCTCGAAACGAGTAACTGGAGCGGCCTAGGGGAAAAGTACGCATACCGTTGTAATCGGGAGAGTTTCTACTTTCAGATGCAACAGAAATTTTGCGGATCGGTCAATCCGTTCGCGAGATATGGCAGTTTGGAAGTAAGAAACGCTTGAGAAACTCAAAATTTTCGCAGTTCTGATGCTTGAAATGAATGACTGGAACAGCCTAGGGGAAAACTACACATACCGTTGCAATCGGTCGAGTTTCTACTTTCAGATGCAACAGAAATTTTTCGGATTGATCAATCCGTTCGCGAGATATGGCAGTTTGGAGGTAAGAAACGCTTGAGAAACTCAAAATTTTCGCAGTTCTGATCCTCGAAACGAATAATTAGAACGGCCTAGGGGAAAACTACACCTACCGTTGTAATCGGTCGAGTTTCTACTTTCAGATGCAACAGAAATTTTTCGGATTGATCAATCCGTTCGCGAGATATGGCAGTTTGTAGATAAGAAACGCTTGAGAAACACAAAATTGTCGCAGTTCTGATGCTCGAAACGAGTAACTGGAGCGGCCTAGGGGAAAAGTACGCATCCCGTTGTAATCGGGAGAGTTTCTACTTTCAGATGCAACAGAAATTTTGCGGATCGGTCAATCCGTTCGCGAGATATGGCAGTTTGGAAGTAAGAAACGCTTGAGAAACTCAAAATTTTCGCAGTTCTGATGCTCGAAATGAATGACTGGAACGGCCTAGGGGAAAATTACACATACCGTTGTAATCGGGCGAGTTTCTACTTTCAGATGCAACAGAAATTTTGCGGATTGGTGAATCCGTTCGCGAGATATGGCAGTTTGGAGGTAAGAAACGCTTGAGAAACTCAAAATTTTCGCAGTTCTGATCCTCGAAACGAATAACTGGAACAGCCTAGGGGAATACTACACATACCGTTGTAATCGGGCGAGTCTCTACTTTCAGAAGCAACAGAAATTTTGCGGATTGGTCAATCCGTTCGCGAGATCTGGCAGTTTGGAGGTAAGAAACGCTTGAGAAACTCAAAATTGTCGCAGTTCTGATGCTCGAAACGAGTAACTGGAGCGGCCTAGGGGAAAAGTACGCATACCGTTGTAATCGGGAGAGTTTCTAATTTCAGATGCAACAGAAATTTTGCGGATCGGTCAATCCGTTCGCGAGATATGGCAGTTTGGAGATAAGAAACGCTTGAGAAACTCATTAATTTTCGCAGTTCTGATGCTCGAAACGAATAACTGGAACAGCCTAGGGGAAAACTACACATACCGTTGTAATCGGGCGAGTCTCTAATTTCAGAAGCAACAGAAATTTTGCGGATTGGTCAATCCGTTCGCGAGATCTGGCAGTTTGGAGGTAAGAAACGCTTGAGAAACTCAAAATTTTCACAGTTCTGATGCTCGACACGTAAAACTAGAACGGTCGAGGGGAAAAGTGCGCATACCGTTGTAATCGGGCGAGTTTCTACTTTCAGAAGCAACAGAAATTTTGCGGATTGGTCAATCCGTTCGCGAGATATGGCAGTTTGGAGATAAGAAACGCTTGAGAAACTCATTAATTTTCGCAGTTCTGATGCTCGAAACGAATAACTGGAACAGCCTAGGGGAAAACTACACATACCGTTGTAATCGGGCGAGTCTCTAATTTCAGAAGCAACAGAAATTTTGCGGATTGGTCAATCCGTTCGCGAGATATGGCAGTTTGGAGGTAAGAAACGCTTGAGAAACTAAAAATTTTCGCAGCTCTGATGCTCGAAACGAATAACTAGAACGGCCTAGGGGAAAACTACACCTACCGTTGCAATCGGTCAAGTTTCTACTTTCAGATGCAACAGAAATTTTTCGGATTGATCAATCCCTTCGCGAGATATGGCAGTTTGGAGATAAGAAACGCTTGAGAAACTCAAAATTGTCGCAGTTCTGATGCTCGAAACGAGTAACTGGAGCGGCCTAGGGGAAAAGTACGCATACCGTTGTAATCGGGAGAGTTTCTAATTTCAGATGCAACAGAAATTTTGCGGATCGGTCAATCCGTTCGCGAGATATGGCAGTTTGGAAGTAAGAAACGCTTGAGAAACTCAAAATTTTCGCAGTTCTGATGCTCGAAATGAATGACTGGAACGGCCTAGGGGAAAATTACACATACCGTTGTAATCGGGCGAGTCTCTACTTTCAGAAGCAACAGAAATTTTGCGGATTGGTCAATCCGTTCGCGAGATATGGCAGTTTGGAGGTAAGAAACGCTTGAGAAACTCAAAATTTTCGCAACTCTGATGCTCGAAACGAATAACTAGAACGGCCTAGGGGAAAACTACACCTACCGTTGCAATCGGTCAAGTTTCTACTTTCAGATGCAACAGAAATTTTTCGGATTGATCAATCCCTTCGCGAGATATGGCAGTTTGGAGATAAGAAACGCTTGAGAAACTCAAAATTCTCGCAGTTCTGATGCTCGAAACGAGTAACTGGAGCGGCCTAGGGGAAAAGTACGCATACCGTTGTAATCGGGAGAGTTTCTACTTTCAGATGCAACAGAAATTTTGCGGATCGGTCAATCCGTTCGCGAGATATGGCAGTTTGGAAGTAAGAAACGCTTGAGAAACTCAAAATTTTCGCAGTTCTGATGCTCGAAATGAATGACTGGAACGGCCTAGGGGAAAATTACACATACCGTTGTAATCGGGCGAGTTTCTACTTTCAGATGCAAGAGAAATTTTGCGGATTGGTGAATCCGTTCGCGAGATATGGCAGTTTGGAGGTAAGAAACGCTTGAGAAACTCAAAATTTTCGCAGTTCTGATCCTCGAAACGAATAACTGGAACAGCCTAGGGGAAAACTACACATACCGTTGTAATCGGGCCAGTCTCTACTTTCAGAAGCAACAGAAATTTTGCGGATTGGTCAATCCGTTCGCGAGATATGGCAGTTTGGAGGTAAGAAACGCTTGAGAAACTCAAAATTTTCACAGTTCTGATGCTCGACACGTATAACTAGAACGGTCGAGGGGAAAAGTGCGCATACCGTTGTAATCGGGCGAGTTTCTACTTTCAGAAGCAACAGAAATTTTGCGGATTGGTCAATCCGTTCGCGAGATATGGCAGTTTGGAGATAAGAAACGCTTGAGAAACTCATTAATTTTCGCAGTTCTGATGCTCGAAACGAATAACTGAAACAGCCTAGGGGAAAACTACACATACCGTTGTAATCGGGCGAGTCTCTACTTTCAGAAGCAACAGAAATTTTGCGGATTGGTCAATCCGTTCGCGAGATATGGCAGTTTGGAGGTAAGAAACGCTTGAGAAACTCAAAATTTTCACAGTTCTGATGCTCGACACGAATAACTAGAATGGTGGAGGGGAAAAGTGCGCATACCGTTGTAATCGGGCGAGTTTCTACTTTTAGATGCAACAGAAATTTTGCGGATTGATCAATCCGTTCGCGAGATATGGCAGTTTGGAGATAAGAAACGCCTGAGAAACTCAAAATTTTCGCAGTTCTGATGCTCGAAACGAATAACTGGAACAGCCTAGGGGAAAACTACACATACCGTTGTAATCGGGCGAGTCTCTACTTTCAGGAGCAACAGAAATTTTGCGGATTGGTCAATCCGTTCGCGAGATATGGCAGTTTGGAGGTAAGAAACGCTTAAAAAACTCAAAATTTTCGCAGCTCTGATGCTCGAAACGAATAACTAGAACGGCCTAGGGGAAAACTACACCTACCGTTGCAATCGGTCGAGTTTCAACTTTCAGATGCAACAGAAATTTTTCGGATTGATCAATCCCTTCGCGAGATATGGCAGTTTGGAGATAAGAAACGCTTGAGAAACTCAAAATTTTCACAGTTCTGATGCTCGACACGTATAACTAGAACGGTCGAGGGGAAAAGTGCGCATACCGTTGTAATCGGGCGAGTTTCTACTTTCAGAAGCAACAGAAATTTTGCGGATTGGTCAATCCGTTCGCGAGATATGGCAGTTTGGAGATAAGAAACGCTTGAGAAACTCATTAATTTTCGCAGTTCTGATGCTCGAAACGAATAACTGAAACAGCCTAGGGGAAAACTACACATACCGTTGTAATCGGGCGAGTCTCTACTTTCAGAAGCAACAGAAATTTTGCGGATTGGTCAATCCGTTCGCGAGATATGGCAGTTTGGAGGTAAGAAACGCTTGAGAAACTCAAAATTTTCACAGTTCTGATGCTCGACACGAATAACTAGAATGGTGGAGGGGAAAAGTGCGCATACCGTTGTAATCGGGCGAGTTTCTACTTTTAGATGCAACAGAAATTTTGCGGATTGATCAATCCGTTCGCGAGATATGGCAGTTTGGAGATAAGAAACGCCTGAGAAACTCAAAATTTTCGCAGTTCTGATGCTCGAAACGAATAACTGGAACAGCCTAGGGGAAAACTACACATACCGTTGTAATCGGGCGAGTCTCTACTTTCAGGAGCAACAGAAATTTTGCGGATTGGTCAATCCGTTCGCGAGATATGGCAGTTTGGAGGTAAGAAACGCTTAAAAAACTCAAAATTTTCGCAGCTCCGATGCTCGAAACCAATAACTAGAACGGCCTAGGGGAAAACTACACCTACCGTTGCAATCGGTCGAGTTTCAACTTTCAGATGCAACAGAAATTTTTCGGATTGATCAATCCCTTCGCGAGATATGGCAGTTTGGAGATAAGAAACGCTTGAGAAACTCAAAATTGTCGCAGTTCTGATGCTCGAAACGAGTAACTGGAGCGGCCTAGGGGAAAAGTACGCATACCGTTGTAATCGGGAGAGTTTCTACTTTCAGATGCAACAGAAATTTTGCGGATCGGTCAATCCGTTCGCGAGATATGGCAGTTTGGAAGTAAGAAACGCTTGAGAAACTCAAAATTTTCGCAGTTCTGATGCTTGAAATGAATGACTGGAACAGCCTAGGGGAAAACTACACATACCGTTGCAATCGGTCGAGTTTCTACTTTCAGATGCAACAGAAATTTTTCGGATTGATCAATCCGTTCGCGAGATATGGCAGTTTGGAGGTAAGAAACGCTTGAGAAACTCAAAATTTTCGCAGTTCTGATCCTCGAAACGAATAATTAGAACGGCCTAGGGGAAAACTACACCTACCGTTGTAATCGGTCGAGTTTCTACTTTCAGATGCAACAGAAATTTTTCGGATTGATCAAACCGTTCGCGAGATATGGCAGTTTGTAGATAAGAAACGCTTGAGAAACACAAAATTGTCGCAGTTCTGATGCTCGAAACGAGTAACTGGAGCGGCCTAGGGGAAAAGTACGCATCCCGTTGTAATCGGGAGAGTTTCTACTTTCAGATGCAACAGAAATTTTGCGGATCGGTCAATCCGTTCGCGAGATATGGCAGTTTGGAAGTAAGAAACGCTTGAGAAACTCAAAATTTTCGCAGTTCTGATGCTCGAAATGAATGACTGGTACGGCCTAGGGGAAAATTACACATACCGTTGTAATCGGGCGAGTTTCTACTTTCAGATGCAACAGAAATTTTGCGGATTGGTGAATCCGTTCGCGAGATATGGCAGTTTGGAGGTAAGAAACGCTTGAGAAACTCAAAATTTTCGCAGTTCTGATCCTCGAAACGAATAACTGGAACAGCCTAGGGGAAAACTACACATACCGTTGTAATCGGGCGAGTCTCTAATTTCAGAAGCAACAGAAATTTTGCGGATTGGTCAATCCGTTCGCGAGATATGGCAGTTTGGAGGTAAGAAACGCTTGAGAAACTAAAAATTTTCGCAGCTCTGATGCTCGAAACGAATAACTAGAACGGCCTAGGGGAAAACTACACCTACCGTTGCAATCGGTCAAGTTTCTACTTTCAGATGCAACAGAAATTTTTCGGATTGATCAATCCCTTCGCGAGATATGGCAGTTTGGAGATAAGAAACGCTTGAGAAACTCAAAATTGTCGCAGTTCTGATGCTCGAAACGAGTAACTGGAGCGGCCTAGGGGAAAAGTACGCATACCGTTGTAATCGGGAGAGTTTCTAATTTCAGATGCAACAGAAATTTTGCGGATCGGTCAATCCGTTCGCGAGATATGGCAGTTTGGAAGTAAGAAACGCTTGAGAAACTCAAAATTTTCGCAGTTCTGATGCTCGAAATGAATGACTGGAACGGCCTAGGGGAAAATTACACATACCGTTGTAATCGGGCGAGTCTCTACTTTCAGAAGCAACAGAAATTTTGCGGATTGGTCAATCCGTTCGCGAGATATGGCAGTTTGGAGGTAAGAAACGCTTGAGAAACTCAAAATTTTCGCAACTCTGATGCTCGAAACGAATAACTAGAACGGCCTAGGGGAAAACTACACCTACCGTTGCAATCGGTCAAGTTTCTACTTTCAGATGCAACAGAAATTTTTCGGATTGATCAATCCCTTCGCGAGATATGGCAGTTTGGAGATAAGAAACGCTTGAGAAACTCAAAATTGTCGCAGTTCTGATGCTCGAAACGAGTAACTGGAGCGGCCTAGGGGAAAAGTACGCATACCGTTGTAATCGGGAGAGTTTCTACTTTCAGATGCAACAGAAATTTTGCGGATCGGTCAATCCGTTCGCGAGATATGGCAGTTTGGAAGTAAGAAACGCTTGAGAAACTCAAAATTTTCGCAGTTCTGATGCTCGAAATGAATGACTGGAACGGCCTAGGGGAAAATTACACATACCGTTGTAATCGGGCGAGTTTCTACTTTCAGATGCAACAGAAATTTTGCGGATTGGTGAATCCGTTCGCGAGATATGGCAGTTTGGAGGTAAGAAACGCTTGAGAAACTCAAAATTTTCGCAGTTCTGATCCTCGAAACGAATAACTGGAACAGCCTAGGGGAAAACTACACATACCGTTGTAATCGGGCCAGTCTCTACTTTCAGAAGCAACAGAAATTTTGCGGATTGGTCAATCCGTTCGCGAGATATGGCAGTTTGGAGGTAAGAAACGCTTGAGAAACTCAAAATTTTCACAGTTCTGATGCTCGACACGTATAACTAGAACGGTCGAGGGGAAAAGTGCGCATACCGTTGTAATCGGGCGAGTTTCTACTTTCAGAAGCAACAGAAATTTTGCGGATTGGTCAATCCGTTCGCGAGATATGGCAGTTTGGAGATAAGAAACGCTTGAGAAACTCATTAATTTTCGCAGTTCTGATGCTCGAAACGAATAACTGAAACAGCCTAGGGGAAAACTACACATACCGTTGTAATCGGGCGAGTCTCTACTTTCAGAAGCAACAGAAATTTTGCGGATTGGTCAATCCGTTCGCGAGATATGGCAGTTTGGAGGTAAGAAACGCTTGAGAAACTCAAAATTTTCGCAGCTCTGATGCTCGAAACGAATAACTAGAACGGCCTAGGGGAAAACTACACCTACCGTTGCAATCGGTCAAGTTTCTACTTTCAGATGCAACAGAAATTTTTCGGATTGATCAATCCCTTCGCGAGATATGGCAGTTTGGAGATAAGAAACGCTTGAGAAACTCAAAATTGACGCAGTTCTGATGCTCGAAACGAGTAACTGGAGCGGCCTAGCGGAAAAGTACGCATACCGTTGTAATCGGGCGAGTCTCTACTTTCAGAAGCAACAGAAATTTTGCGGATTGGTCAATCCGTTCGCGAGATATGGCAGTTTGGAGGTAAGAAACGCTTGAGAAACTCAAAATTTTCGCAGCTCTGATGCTCGAAACGAATAACTAGAACGGCCTAGGGGAAAACTACACCTACCGTTGCAATCGGTCAAGTTTCTACTTTCAGATGCAACAGAAAATTTTCGGATTGATCAATCCCTTCGCGAGATATGGCAGTTTGGAGATAAGAAACGCTTGAGAAACACAAAATTGTCGCAGTTCTGATGCTCGAAACGAGTAACTGGAGCGGCCTAGGGGAAAAGTACGCATACCGTTGTAATCGGGAGAGTTTCTACTTTCAGATGCAACAGAAATTTTGCGGATCGGTCAATCCGTTCGCGAGATATGGCAGTTTGGAAGTAAGAAACGCTTGAGAAACTCAAAATTTTCGCAGTTCTGATGCTCGAAATGAATGACTGGAACGGCCTAGGGGAAAATTACACATACCGTTGTAATCGGGCGAGTTTCTACTTTCAGAAGCAACAGAAATTTTGCGGATTGGTGAATCCGTTCGCGAGATATGGCAGTTTCGATGTAACGAACGCTTGAGAAACTCAAAATCTTCGCAGTTCTGATGCTCGAAATGAATAACTGGAACGGCCTAGGGGAAAAGTACACATACCGTTGTAATCGGGCGAGTCTCTACTTTCAGAAGCAACAGAAATTTTGCGGATTGGTCAATCCGTTCGCGAGATATGGCAGTTTGGAGGTAAGAAACGCTTGAGAAACTCAAAATTTTCGCAGCTCTGATGCTCGAAATGAATAACTGGAACGGCCTAGGGGAAAAGTACACATACCGTTGTAATCGGGCGAGTTTCTACTTTCAGATGCAACAGAAATTTTGCGGATTGGTGAATCCGTTCGCGAGATATGGCAGTTTGGAAGTAAGAAACGCTTGAGAAACTCAAAATCTTCGCAGTTCTGATGCTCGAAATGAATAACTGGAACGGCCTAGGGGAAAAGTACACATACCGTTGTAATCGGGCGAGTCTCTACTTTCAGAAGCAACAGAAATTTTGCGGATTGGTCAATCCGATCGCCAGATATGGCAGTTTGGAGGTAAGAAACGCTTGAGAAACTCAAAATTTTCGCAGCTCTGATGCTCGAAACGAGTAACTGGAGCGGCCTAGGGGAAAACTACACATACCGTTGTAATCGGGCGAGTCTCTACTTTCAGAAGCAACAGAAGTTTTGCGGATTGGTCAATCCGTTCGCGAGATATGGCAGTTTGGATGTAAGAAACGCTTGAGAAACTCAAAATTTTCGCAGCTCTGATGCTCGAAACGAATAACTAGAACGGCCTAGGGGAAAACTACACCTACCGTTGCAATCGGTCGAGTTTCTACTTTCAGATGCAACAGAAATTTTGCGGATTGATCAATCCGTTCGCGAAATATGGCAGTTTGGAGATAAGAAACGCTTGAGAAACTCAAAATTGTCGCAGTTCTGATGCTCGAAACTAGTAACTGGAGCGGCCTAGGGGAAAAGTACGCATACCGTTGTAATCGGGAGAGTTTCTACTTTCAGATGCAACAGAAATTTTGCGGATCGGTCAATCCGTTCGCGAGATATGGCAGTTTGGAAGTAAGAAACGCTTGAGAAACTCAAAATTTTCGCAGTTCTGATGCTCGAAATGAATGACTGGAACGGCCTAGGGGAAAATTACACATACCGTTGTAATCGGGAGAGTTTCTACTTTCAGATGCAACAGAAATTTTGCGGATCGGTCAATCCGTTCGCGAGATATGGCAGTTTGGAAGTAAGAAACGCTTGAGAAACTCAAAATCTTCGCAGTTCTGATGCTCGAAATGAATAACTGGAACGGCCTAGGGGAAAAGTACACATACCGTTGTAATCGGGCGAGTCTCTACTTTCAGAAGCAACAGAAATTTTGCGGATTGGTCAATCCGTTCGCGAGATATGGCAGTTTGGAGGTAAGAAACGCTTGAGAAACTCAAAATTTTCGCAGCTCTGATGCTCGAAACGAATAACTAGAACGGCCTAGGGGAAAACTACACCTACCGTTGCAATCGGTCAAGTTTCTACTTTCAGATGCAACAGAAATTTTTCGGATTGATCAATCCCTTCGCGAGATATGGCAGTTTGGAGATAAGAAACGCTTGAGAAACTCAAAATTGTCGCAGTTCTGATGCTCGAAACTAGTAACTGGAGCGGCCTAGGGGAAAAGTACGCATACCGTTGTAATCGGGAGAGTTTCTACTTTCAGATGCAACAGAAATTTTGCGGATCGGTCAATCCGTTCGCGAGATATGGCAGTTTGGAAGTAAGAAACGCTTGAGAAACTCAAAATTTTCGCAGTTCTGATGCTCGAAATGAATGACTGGAACGGCCTAGGGGAAAATTACACATACCGTTGTAATCGGGAGAGTTTCTACTTTCAGATGCAACAGAAATTTTGCGGATCGGTCAATCCGTTCGCGAGATATGGCAGTTTGGAAGTAAGAAACGCTTGAGAAACTCAAAATCTTCGCAGTTCTGATGCTCGAAATGAATAACTGGAACGGCCTAGGGGAAAAGTACACATACCGTTGTAATCGGGCGAGTCTCTACTTTCAGAAGCAACAGAAATTTTGCGGATTGGTCAATCCGTTCGCGAGATATGGCAGTTTGGAGGTAAGAAACGCTTGAGAAACTCAAAATTTTCGCAGCTCTGATGCTCGAAACGAATAACTAGAACGGCCTAGGGGAAAACTACACCTACCGTTGCAATCGGTCAAGTTTCTACTTTCAGATGCAACAGAAATTTTTCGGATTGATCAATCCCTTCGCGAGATATGGCAGTTTGGAGATAAGAAACGCTTGAGAAACTCAAAATTGTCGCCGTTCTGATGCTCGAAACGAGTAACTGGAGCGGCCTAGGGGAAAAGTACGCATACCGTTGTAATCGGGCGAGTTTCTACTTTCAGATGCAACAGAAATTTTGCGGATTGGTGAATCCGTTCGCGAGATATGGCAGTTTGGATGTAACGAACGCTTGAGAAACTCAAAATCTTCGCAGTTCTGATGCTCGAAATGAATAACTGGAACGGCCTAGGGGAAAAGTACACATACCGTTGTAATCGGGCGAGTCTCTACTTTCAGAAGCAACAGAAATTTTGCGGATTGGTCAATCCGTTCGCGAGATATGGCAGTTTGGAGGTAAGAAACGCTTGAGAAACTCAAAATTTTCGCAGCTCTGATGCTCGAAACGAGTAACTAGAACGGCCTAGGGGAAAAGTACGCATACCGTTGTAATCGGGCGAGTTTCTACTTTCAGATGCAACAGAAATTTTTCGGATTGATCAATCCCTTCGCGAGATATGGCAGTTTGGAGATAAGAAACGCTTGAGAAACTCAAAATTGTCGCAGTTCTGATGCTCGAAACGAGTAACTGGAGCGGCCTAGGGGAAAAGTACGCATACCGTTGTAATCGGGAGAGTTTCTACTTTCAGATGCAACAGAAATTTTGCGGATCGGTCAATCCGTTCGCGAGATATGGCAGTTTGGAAGTAAGAAACGCTTGAGAAACTCAAAATTTTCGCAGTTCTGATGCTCGAAATGAATGACTGGAACGGCCTAGGGGAAAATTACACATACCGTTGTAATCGGGCGAGTTTCTACTTTCAGATGCAACAGAAATTTTGCGGATTGGTGAATCCGTTCGCGAGATATGGCAGTTTGGAAGTAAGAAACGCTTGAGAAACTCAAAATCTTCGCAGTTCTGATGCTCGAAATGAATAACTGGAACGGCCTAGGGGAAAAGTACACATACCGTTGTAATCGGGCGAGTCTCTACTTTCAGAAGCAACAGAAATTTTGCGGATTGGTCAATCCGTTCGCGAGATATGGCAGTTTGGAGGTAAGAAACGCTTGAGAAACTCAAAATTTTCGCAGCTCTGATGCTCGAAACGAATAACTAGAACGGCCTAGGGGAAAACTACACCTACCGTTGCAATCGGTCGAGTTTCTACTTTCAGATGCAACAGAAATTTTGCGGATTGATCAATCCGTTCGCGAAATATGGCAGTTTGGAGATAAGAAACGCTTGAGAAACTCAAAATTGTCGCAGTTCTGATGCTCGAAACTAGTAACTGGAGCGGCCTAGGGGAAATGTACGCATACCGTTGTAATCGGGAGAGTTTCTACTTTCAGATGCAACAGAAATTTTTGCGGATCGGTCTATCCGTTCGCGAGATATGGCAGTTTGGAAGTGAGAAACGCTAGAGAAACTCAAAATTTTCGCAGTTCTGATGCTCGAAACGAATAACTAGAACGGCCTAGGGGAAAACTACACATACCGTTGTAATCGGGCGAGTCTCTACTTTCAGAAGCAACAGAAATTTTGCGGATTGGTCAATCCGTTCGCGAGATATGGCAGTTTGGAGGTAAGAAACGCTTGAGAAACTCAAAATTTTCGCAGCTCTGATGCTCGAAACGAATAACTAGAACGGCCTAGGGGAAAACTACACCTACCGTTGCAATCGGTCAAGTTTCTACTTTCAGATGCAACAGAAATTTTTCGGATTGATCAATCCCTTCGCGAGATATGGCAGTTTGGAGATAAGAAACGCTTGAGAAACTCAAAATTGTCGCAGTTCTGATGCTCGAAACGAGTAACTGGAGCGGCCTAGGGGAAAACTACCCATACCGTTGTAATCGGGCGAGTCTCTACTTTCAGAAGCAACAGAAGTTTTGCGGATTGGTCAATCCGTTCGCGAGATATGGCAGTTTGGAGGTAAGAAACGCTTGAGAAACTCAAAATTTTCGCAGCTCTGATGCTCGAAACGAATAACTAGAACGGCCTAGGGAAAAACTACACCTACCGTTGCAATCGGTCGAGTTTCTACTTTCAGATGCAACAGAAAATTTTCGGATTGATCAATCCCTTCGCGAGATATGGCAGTTTGGAGATAAGAAACGCTTGAGAAACACAAAATTGTCGCAGTTCTGATGCTCGAAACGAGTAACTGGAGCGGCCTAGGGGAAAAGTACGCATACCGTTGTAATCGGGAGAGTTTCTACTTTCAGATGCAACAGAAATTTTGCGGATCGGTCAATCCGTTCGCGAGATATGGCAGTTTGGAAGTAAGAAACGCTTGAGAAACTCAAAATTTTCGCAGTTCTGATGCTCGAAATGAATGACTGGAACGGCCTAGGGGAAAATTACACATACCGTTGTAATCGGGCGAGTTTCTACTTTCAGATGCAACAGAAATTTTGCGGATTGGTGAAACCGTTCGCGAGATATGGCAGATTGGAAGTAACGAACGCTTGAGAAACTCAAAATCTTCGCAGTTCTGATGCTCGAAATGAATAACTGGAACGGCCTAGGGGAAAAGTACACATACCGTTGTAATCGGGCGAGTCTCTACTTTCAGAAGCAACAGAAATTTTGCGGATTGGTCAATCCGTTCGCGAGATATGGCAGTTTGGAGGTAAGAAACGCTTGTGAAACTCAAAATTTTCGCAGCTCTGATGCTCGAAACGAATAACTAGAACGGCCTAGGGGAAAACTACACCTACCGTTGCAATCGGTCAAGTTTCTACTTTCAGATGCAACAGAAATTTTTCGGATTGATCAATCCCTTCGCGAGATATGGCAGTTTGGAGATAAGAAACGCTTGAGAAACTCAAAATTGTCGCAGTTCTGATGCTCGAAACGAGTAACTGGAGCGGCCTAGGGGAAAAGTACGCATACCGTTGTAATCGGGAGAGTTTCTACTTTCAGATGCAACAGAAATTTTGCGGATCGGTCAATCCGTTCGCGAGATATGGCAGTTTGGAAGTAAGAAACGCTTGAGAAACTCAAAATTTTCGCAGTTCTGATGCTCGAAATGAATGACTGGAACGGCCTAGGGGAAAATTACACATACCGTTGTAATCGGGCGAGTTTCTACTTTCAGATGCAACAGAAATTTTGCGGATTGGTGAATCCGTTCGCGAGATATGGCAGTTTGGAAGTAAGAAACGCTTGAGAAACTCAAAATCTTCGCAGTTCTGATGCTCGAAATGAATAACTGGAACGGCCTAGGGGAAAAGTACACATACCGTTGTAATCGGGCGAGTCTCTACTTTCAGAAGCAACAGAAATTTTGCGGATTGGTCAATCCGTTCGCGAGATATGGCAGTTTGGAGGTAAGAAACGCTTGAGAAACTCAAAATTTTCGCAGCTCTGATGCTCGAAACGAATAACTAGAACGGCCTAGGGGAAAACTACACCTACCGTTTCAATCGGTCGAGTTTCTACTTTCAGATGCAACAGAAATTTTGCGGATTGATCAATCCGTTCGCGAAATATGGCAGTTTGGAGATAAGAAACGCTTGAGAAACTCAAAATTGTCGCAGTTCTGATGCTCGAAACTAGTAACTGGAGCGGCCTAGGGGAAGAGTACGCATACCGTTGTAATCGGGAGAGTTTCTACTTTCAGATGCAACAGAAATTTTTGCGGATCGGTCTATCCGTTCGCGAGATATGGCAGTTTGGAAGTGAGAAACGCTAGAGAAACTCAAAATTTTCGCAGTTCTGATGCTCGAAACGAATAACTAGAACGGCCTAGGGGAAAACTACACATACCGTTGTAATCGGGCGAGTCTCTACTTTCAGAAGCAACAGAAATTTTGCGGATTGGTCAATCCGTTCGCGAGATATGGCAGTTTGGAGGTAAGAAACGCTTGAGAAACTCAAAATTTTCGCAGCTCTGATGCTCGAAACGAATAACTAGAACGGCCTAGGGGAAAACTACACCTACCGTTGCAATCGGTCAAGTTTCAACTTTCAGATGCAACAGAAATTTTTCGGATTGATCAATCCCTTCGCGAGATATGGCAGTTTGGAGATAAGAAACGCTTGAGAAACTCAAAATTGTCGCAGTTCTGATGCTCGAAACGAGTAACTGGAGCGGCCTAGGGGAAAACTACACATACCGTTGTAATCGGGCGAGTCTCTACTTTCAGAAGCAACAGAAGTTTTGCGGATTGGTCAATCCGTTCGCGAGATATGGCAGTTTGGAGGTAAGAAACGCTTGAGAAACTCAAAATTTTCGCAGCTCTGATGCTCGAAACGAATAACTAGAACGGCCTAGGGGAAAACTACACCTACCGTTGCAATCGGTCGAGTTTCTACTTTCAGATGCAACAGAAATTTTGCGGATTGATCAATCCGTTCGCGAAATATGGCAGTTTGGAGATAAGAAACGCTTGAGAAACTCAAAATTGTCGCAGTTCTGATGCTCGAAACTAGTAACTGGAGCGGCCTAGGGGAAAAGTACGCATACCGTTGTAATCGGGAGAGTTTCTACTTTCAGATGCAACAGAAATTTTGCGGATCGGTCAATCCGTTCGCGAGATATGGCAGTTTGGAAGTAAGAAACGCTTGAGAATCTCAAAATTTTCGCAGTTCTGATGCTCGAAATGAATGACTGGAACGGCCTAGGGGAAAATTACACATACCGTTGTAATCGGGAGAGTTTCTACTTTCAGATGCAACAGAAATTTTGCGGATCGGTCAATCCGTTCGCGAGATATGGCAGTTTGGAAGTAAGAAACGCTTGAGAAACTCAAAATCTTCGCAGTTCTGATGCTCGAAATGAATAACTGGAACGGCCTAGGGGAAAAGTACACATACCGTTGTAATCGGGCGAGTCTCTGCTTTCAGAAGCAACAGAAATTTTGCGGATTGGTCAATCCGTTCGCGAGATATGGCAGTTTGGAGGTAAGAAACGCTTGAGAAACTCAAAATTTTCGCAGCTCTGATGCTCGAAACGAATAACTAGAACGGCCTAGGGGAAAACTACACCTACCGTTGCAATCGGTCAAGTTTCTACTTTCAGATGCAACAGAAATTTTTCGGATTGATCAATCCCTTCGCGAGATATGGCAGTTTGGAGATAAGAAACGCTTGAGAAACTCAAAATTGTCGCAGTTCTGATGCTCGAAACGAGTAACTGGAGCGGCCTAGGGGAAAAGTACACATACCGTTGTAATCGGGCGAGTTTCTACTTTCAGATGCAACAGAAATTTTGAGGATTGGTCAATCCGTTCGCGAGATATGGCAGTTTGGAAGTGAGAAACGCTTGAGAAACTCAAAATTTTCGCAGCTCTGATGCTCGAAACGAATAACTAGAACGGCCTAGGGGAAAACTACACCTACCGTTGCAATCGGTCAAGTTTCTACTTTCAGATGCAACAGAAATTTTGCGGATCGGTCAATCCGTTCGCGAGATATGGCAGTTTGGAAGTAAGAAACGCTTGAGAAACTCAAAATCTTCGCAGTTCTGATGCTCGAAATGAATAACTGGAACGGCCTAGGGGAAAAGTACACATACCGTTGTAATCGGGCGAGTTTCTACTTTCAGATGCAACAGAAATTTTGAGGATTGGTCAATCCGTTCGCGAGATATGGCAGTTTGGAAGTGAGAAACGCTAGAGAAACTCAAAATTTTCGCAGTTCTGATGCTCGAAACGAATAACTAGAACGGCCTAGGGGAAAACTACACATACCGTTGTAATCGGGCGAGTTTCTACTTTCAGGTGCAACAGAAATTTTGCGGATTGGTCAATCCGTTCGCGAGATATGGCAGTTTGGAGGTAAGAAACGCTTGAGAAACTCAAAATTTTCGCAGTTCTGATGCTCGAAACGAATAACTAGAACCGCCTAGGGGAAAAGTGCGCATACCGTTGTAATCGGGCGAGTTTCTACTTTCAGATGCAACAGAAATTTTGCGGATTGATCAATCCGTTCGCGAGATATGGCAGTTTGGAGGTAAGAAACGCTTGAGAAACTCAAAATTTTCGCAGTTCTGATGCTCGAAACGAGTAACTAGAACGGCCTAGGGGAAAAGTACGCATACCGTTGTAATCGGGCGAGTTTCTACTTTCAGATGCAACAGAAATTTTGCGGATTGGTCAATCCGTTCGCGAGATATGGCCGTTTGGATTTAAGAAACGCTTGAGAAACTCAAAATTTTCGCACTTCTGATGATCGAAACGAATAACTAGAACGGCCTAGGGGAAAAGTGCGCATACCGTTGTAATCGGGCGAGTTTCTACTTTCAGAAGCAACAGAAATTTTGCGGATTGGTCAATTCGTTCGCGAGATATGGCAGTTTGGAGGTAAGAAACGCTTGAGAAACTCAAAATTTGCGCAGTTCTGATGCTCGAAACGAGTAACTAGAACGGCCTAGGGGAAAAGTGCGCATACCGTTGCAATCGGGCGAGCTTCTACTTTCAGAAGCAACAGAAATTTTGCGGATTGATCAATCCGTTCGCGAGATATGGCAGTTTGGAGATAAGAAACGCTTGAGAAACTCAAAATTTTCGCAGTTCTGATGCTCGAAACGAATGACTACAACGGCCTAGTGGAGAAGTACGCATACCGTTGTAATCGGGCGAGTTTCTACTTTCAGATGCAATAGAAATTTTGCGGATTGATCAATCCGTTCGCGAGGTATGGCAGTTTGGAGGTAAGAAACGCTTGAGAAACTCAAAATTTTCGCAGTTCTGATGCTCGAAACGAGTAACTAGAACGGCCTAGGGGAAAAGTGCGCATACCGTTGCAATCGGGCGAGTTTCTACTTTCAGAAGCAACAGAAATTTTGCGGATTGGTCAATTCGTTCGCGAGATATGGCCGTTTGGATGTAAGAAACGCTTGAGAAACTCAAAATTTGCGCAGTTCTGATGCTTGAAACGAATAACTAGAACGGCCTAGGGGAAACTTGCGCATACCGTTGCAATCGGGCGAGTTTCTACTTTCAGAAGCAACAGAAATTTTGCGGATTGATCAATCCGTTCGCGAGATATGGCAGTTTGGAGATAAGAAACGCTTGAGAAACTCAAAATTTTCGCAGTTCTGATGCTCGAAACGAATAACTAGAACCGCCTAGGGGAAAAGTGCGCATACCGTTGTAATCGGGCGAGTTTCTACTTTCAGATGCAACAGAAATTTTGCGGATTGATCAATCCGTTCGCGAGATATGGCAGTTTGGAGGTAAGAAACGCTTGAGAAACTCAAAATTTTCGCAGTTCTGATGCTCGAAACGAGTAACTAGAACGGCCTAGGGGAAAAGTACGCATACCGTTGTAATCGGGCGAGTTTCTACTTTCAGATGCAACAGAAATTTTGCGGATTGGTCAATCCGTTCGCGAGATATGGCCGTTTGGATTTAAGAAACGCTTGAGAAACTCAAAATTTTCGCACTTCTGATGATCGAAACGAATAACTAGAACGGCCTAGGGGAAAAGTGCGCATACCGTTGTAATCGGGCGAGTTTCTACTTTCAGAAGCAACAGAAATTTTGCGGATTGGTCAATTCGTTCGCGAGATATGGCAGTTTGGAGGTAAGAAACGCTTGAGAAACTCAAAATTTGCGCAGTTCTGATGCTCGAAACGAGTAACTAGAACGGCCTAGGGGAAAAGTGCGCATACCGTTGCAATCGGGCGAGATTCTACTTTCAGAAGCAACAGAAATTTTGCGGATTGATCAATCCGTTCGCGAGATATGGCAGTTTGGAGATAAGAAACGCTTGAGAAACTCAAAATTTTCGCAGTTCTGATGCTCGAAACGAATGACTACAACGGCCTAGTGGAGAAGTACGCATACCGTTGTAATCGGGCGAGTTTCTACTTTCAGATGCAATAGAAATTTTGCGGATTGATCAATCCGTTCGCGAGGTATGGCAGTTTGGAGGTAAGAAACGCTTGAGAAACTCAAAATTTTCGCAGTTCTGATGCTCGAAACGAGTAACTAGAACGGCCTAGGGGAAAAGTGCGCATACCGTTGCAATCGGGCGAGTTTCTACTTTCAGAAGCAACAGAAATTTTGCGGATTGGTCAATTCGTTCGCGAGATATGGCCGTTTGGATGTAAGAAACGCTTGAGAAACTCAAAATTTGCGCAGTTCTGATGCTTGAAACGAATAACTAGAACGGCCTAGGGGAAACGTGCGCATACCGTTGTAATCGGGCGAGTTTCTACTTTCAGAAGCAATAGAAATTTTGCGGATTGTTCAATCCGTTCGCGAGATATGGCAGTTTGGAGGTAAGAAACGCTTGAGAAACTCAAAATTTTCGCAGTTCTGATGCTCGAAACGAATAACTGGTACGGCCCAGGGGAAAAGTGCGCATACCGTTGTAATCGGGCGAGTTTCTACTTTCAAATGCAACAGAAATTTTGCGGATTGGTCAATCCGTTCGCGAGATATGGCCGTTGTGAGATAAGAAACGCTTGAGAAACTCAAAATTTTCGCAGTTCTGATGCTCGAAACGAATGACAAGAACGGCCTAGGGGAGAAGTACGCACACCGTTGTAATCGGGCGTGTTTCTACTTTCAGATGCAACAGAAATTTTGCGGATTGATCAATCCGTTCGCCAGATATGGCAGTTTGGACATAAGAAACGCTTGAGAAACTCAAAATTTTCGCAGTTCTGATGCTCGAAACGAATGACTAGAACGGCATAGGGTAAAAGTGCGCATACCGTTGTAATCGGGCGAGTTTCTACGTTCAAATGCAACAGAAATTTTGCGGATTGGTCAATCCGTTCGCGAGATATGGCAGTTTGGAGGTAAGAAACGCTTGAGAAACTCCAAATTTTCGCAGTTCTGATGCTCGAAACGAATAACTAGAACGGCCCAGGGGAAAAGTGCGCATACCGTCGTAATCGGGCGAGTTTCTACTTTCAAATGCAACAGAAGTTTTGCGGATTGGTCAATCCGTTCGCGAGATATGGCAGTTTGGAGGTAAGAAACGCTTGAGAAACTCAAAATTTTCGCAGCTCTGATGCTCGAAACGAATAACTAGAACGGCCTAGGGGAAAACTACACCTACCGTTGCAATCGGTCGAGTTTCTACTTTCAGATGCAACAGAAATTTTGCGGATTGATCAATCCGTTCGCGAAATATGGCAGTTTGGAGATAAGAAACGCTTGAGAAACTCAAAATTGTCGCAGTTCTGATGCTCGAAACTAGTAACTGGAGCGGCCTAGGAGAGAAGTACGCATACCGTTGTAATCGGGAGAGTTTCTACTTTCAGATGCAACAGAAATTTTTCCGGATCGGTCAATCCGTTCGCGAGATATGGCAGTTTGGAGGTAAGAAACGCTTGAGAAACTCAAAATTTTCGCAGCTCTGATGCTCGAAACGAATAACTAGAACGGCATAGGGGAAAACTACACCTACCGTTGCAATCGGTCGAGTTTCTACTTTCAGATGCAACAGAAATTTTGCGGATTGATCAATCCGTTCGCGAAATATGGCAGTTTGGAGATAAGAAACGCTTGAGTAACTCAAAATTGTCGCAGTTCTGATGCTCGAAACTAGTAACTGGAGCGGCCTAGGGGAAAAGTACGCATACCGTTGCAATCGGTCAAGTTTCTACTTTCAGATGCGACAGAAATTTTTCGGATTGATCAATCCCTTCGCGAGATATGGCAGTTTGGAGATAAGAAACGCTTGAGAAACTCAAAATTGTCGCAGTTCTGATGCTCGAAACGAGTAACTGGAGCGGCCTAGGGGAAAAGTACGCATACCGTTGTAATCGGGAGAGTTTCTACTTTCAGATGCAACAGAAATTTTGCGGATCGGAAAATCCGTTCGCGAGATATGGCAGTTTGGATGTAAGAAACGCTTGAGAAACTCAAAATTTTCGCAGTTCTGATGCTCGAAACAAATAACTGGAACGGCCCAGGGGAAAAGTGCGCATACCGTTGTAATCGGGCGAGTTTCTACTTTCAGATGCAACAGAAATTTTGCGGATTGGTCGATCCATTCGCGAGATATGGCTGTTTGGAAATAAGAAACGCTTGAGAAATTCAAAATTTTCGCAGTTCTGATCCTCGAAACGAATAACTAGAACGGCCTAGGGGAAAACTACACCTACCGTTGTAATCGGGCGAGTTTCTACTTTCAGATGCAACAGAAATTTTGCGGATTGGTCAATCCGTTCGCGAGATATGGCAGTTTGGAGGTAAGAAACGCTTGAGAAACTCAAAATTTTCGCAGTTCTGAT
This sequence comes from Ptiloglossa arizonensis, assembly GCF_051014685.1. NCBI lineage: Eukaryota > Metazoa > Arthropoda > Insecta > Hymenoptera > Colletidae > Ptiloglossa > Ptiloglossa arizonensis. The sequence goes on from NW_027479021.1 coordinate 269,310, forward strand.
GCTCGACACGAATAACTAGAACGGTTGAGGGGAAAAGTGCGCATACCGTTGTAATCGGGCGAGTTTCTACTTTCAGATGCAACAGAAATTTTGCGGATTGATCAATCCGTTCGCGAGATATGGCAGTTTGGAGATAAGAAACGCTTGAGAAACTCAAAATTTTCGCAGTTCTGATGCTCGAAACGAATAACTGGAACAGCCTAGGGGAAAACTACACATACCGTTGTAATCGGGCGAGTTTCTACTTTCAGATGCAGCCGAAATTTTGCGGATTGGTGAATCCGTTCGCGAGATATGGCAGTTTGGAGATAAGAAACGCTTGAGAAACTCAAAATTTTCGCAGTTCTGATCCTCGAAACGAGTAACTGGAGCGGCCTAGGGGAAAAGTACGCATACCGTTGTAATCGGGCGAGTTCCTACTTTCAGATGCAACAGAAATTTTGCGGATTGGTGAATCCGTTCGCGAGATATGGCAGTTTGGAGATAAGAAACGCTTGAGAAACTCAAAATTTTCGCAGTTCTGATGCTCGAAATGAATAACTGGAACGGCCTAGGGGAAAACTACACATACCGTTATAATCGGGCGAGTTTCTACTTTCAGATGCAACAGAAATTTTGCGGATTGGTTAATCCGTTCGCGAGATATGGCAGTTTGGAGGTAAGAAACGCTTGAGAAACTCAAAATTTTCGCAGTTCTGATCCTCGAAACGAGTAACTGGAGCGGCCTAGGGGAAAAGTACGCATACCGTTGTAATCGGGGGAGTTCCTACTTTCAGATGCAACAGAAATTTTGCGGATCGGTCAATCCGTTCGCGAGATATGGCAGTTTGGAAGTAAGAAACGCTTGAGAAACTCAAAATCTTCGCAGTTCTGATGCTCGAAATGAATAACTGGAACGGCCTAGGGGAAAACTACACATACCGTTGTAATCGGGCGAGTTTCTACTTTCAGGTGCAACAGAAATTTTGCGGATTGGTCAATCCGTTCGCGAGATATGGCAGTTTGGAGATGAGAAACGCTTGAGAAACTCAAAACTTTCGCAGTTCTGATGCTCGAAACGAATGACTACAACGGCCTCGTGGAGAAGTACGCATACCGTTGTAATCGGGCGAGTTTCTACTTTCAGATGCAACAGAAATTTTGCGGATTGATCAATCCGTTCGCGAGATATGGCAGTTTGGAGGTAAGAAACGCTTGAGAAACTCAAAATTTTCGCAGTTCTGATGCTCGAAACGAGTAACTAGAACGGCCTAGGGGAAAAGTACGCATACCGTTGTAATCGGGCGAGTTTCTACTTTCAGATGCAACAGAAATTTTGCGGATTGGTCAATCCGTTCGCGAGATATGGCCGTTTGGATTTAAGAAACGCTTGAGAAACTCAAAATTTTCGCACTTCTGATGATCGAAACGAATAACTAGAACGGCCTAGTGGAAAAGTGCGCATACCGTTGTAAATCCGGCGAGTTTCTACTTTCAGAAGCAACAAAAATTTTGCGGATTGGTCAATCCGTTCGCGAGATATGGCAGTTTGGAGGTAAGAAACGCTTGAGAAACTCAAAATTTGCGCAGTTCTGATGCTTGAAACGAATAACTAGAACGGCCTAGGGGAAACGTGCGCATACCGTTGTAATCGGGCGAGTTTCTACTTTCAGAAGCAATAGAAATTTTGCGGATTGTTCAATCCGTTCGCGAGATATGGCAGTTTGGAGGTAAGAAACGCTTGAGAAACTCAAAATTTTCGCAGGTCTGATGCTCGAAACGAATAACTAGAACGGCCCAGGGGAAAGTGCGCACACCTTTGTAATCGGGCGAGTTTCTACGTTCAAATGCAACAGAAATTTTGTGGATTGGTCAATCCGTTCGCGAGATATGGCAGTTTGGAGGTATGAAACGCGTGAGAAACTCAAAATTTTCGCAGTTCTGATGCTCGAAACGAATAACTGGAACGGCCCAGGGGAAAAGTGCGCATACCGTTGTAATCGGGCGAGTTTCTACTTTCAAATGCAACAGAAATTTTGCGGATTGGTCAATCCGTTCGCGAGATATGGCCGTTGGGAGATAAGAAACGCTTGAGAAACTCAAAATTTTCGCAGTTCTGATGCTCGAAACGAATAACTAGAACGGCCGAGGGGAAAACTACACCTACCGTTGTAATCGGGCGAGTTTCTACTTTCAGATGCAACAGAAATTTTGCGGATTGGTCAATCCGTTCGCGAGATATGGCAGTTTGGAGGTAAGAAACGCTTGAGAAACTCAAAATTTTCGCAGTTCTGATGCTCGAAATGAATAACTGGAACGGCCTAGGGGAAAACTACACATACCGTTGTAATCGGGCGAGTTTCTACTTTCAGGTGCAACAGAAATTTTGCGGATTGGTCAATCCGTTCGCGAGATATGGCAGTTTGGTGATGAGAAACGCTTGAGAAACTCAAAACTTTCGCAGTTCTGATGCTCGAAACGAATGACTACAACGGCCTCGTGGAGAAGTACGCATACCGTTGTAATCGGGCGAGTTTCTACTTTCAGATGCAACAGAAATTTTGCGGATTGGTCAATCCGTTCGCGAGATATGGCAGTTTGGAGGTAAGAAACGCTTGAGAAACTCAAAATTTTCGCAGTTCTGATGCTCGACACGAATAACTAGAACGGTTGAGGGGAAAAGTGCGCATACCGTTGTAATCGGGCGAGTTTCTACTTTCAGATGCAACAGAAATTTTGCGGATTGATCAATCCGTTCGCGAGATATGGCAGTTTGGAGATAAGAAACGCTTGAGAAACTCAAAATTTTCGCAGTTCTGATGCTCGAAACGAATAACTGGAACAGCCTAGGGGAAAACTACACATACCGTTGTAATCGGGCGAGTTTCTACTTTCAGATGCAGCCGAAATTTTGCGGATTGGTGAATCCGTTCGCGAGATATGGCAGTTTGGAGATAAGAAACGCTTGAGAAACTCAAAATTTTCGCAGTTCTGATCCTCGAAACGAGTAACTGGAGCGGCCTAGGGGAAAAGTACGCATACCGTTGTAATCGGGCGAGTTCCTACTTTCAGATGCAACAGAAATTTTGCGGATTGGTGAATCCGTTCGCGAGATATGGCAGTTTGGAGATAAGAAACGCTTGAGAAACTCAAAATTTTCGCAGTTCTGATGCTCGAAATGAATAACTGGAACGGCCTAGGGGAAAACTACACATACCGTTATAATCGGGCGAGTTTCTACTTTCAGATGCAACAGAAATTTTGCGGATTGGTTAATCCGTTCGCGAGATATGGCAGTTTGGAGGTAAGAAACGCTTGAGAAACTCAAAATTTTCGCAGTTCTGATCCTCGAAACGAGTAACTGGAGCGGCCTAGGGGAAAAGTACGCATACCGTTGTAATCGGGGGAGTTCCTACTTTCAGATGCAACAGAAATTTTGCGGATCGGTCAATCCGTTCGCGAGATATGGCAGTTTGGAAGTAAGAAACGCTTGAGAAACTCAAAATCTTCGCAGTTCTGATGCTCGAAATGAATAACTGGAACGGCCTAGGGGAAAACTACACATACCGTTGTAATCGGGCGAGTTTCTACTTTCAGGTGCAACAGAAATTTTGCGGATTGGTCAATCCGTTCGCGAGATATGGCAGTTTGGAGATGAGAAACGCTTGAGAAACTCAAAACTTTCGCAGTTCTGATGCTCGAAACGAATGACTACAACGGCCTCGTGGAGAAGTACGCATACCGTTGTAATCGGGCGAGTTTCTACTTTCAGATGCAACAGAAATTTTGCGGATTGATCAATCCGTTCGCGAGATATGGCAGTTTGGAGGTAAGAAACGCTTGAGAAACTCAAAATTTTCGCAGTTCTGATGCTCGAAACGAGTAACTAGAACGGCCTAGGGGAAAAGTACGCATACCGTTGTAATCGGGCGAGTTTCTACTTTCAGATGCAACAGAAATTTTGCGGATTGGTCAATCCGTTCGCGAGATATGGCCGTTTGGATTTAAGAAACGCTTGAGAAACTCAAAATTTTCGCACTTCTGATGATCGAAACGAATAACTAGAACGGCCTAGTGGAAAAGTGCGCATACCGTTGTAATCCGGCGAGTTTCTACTTTCAGAAGCAACAAAAATTTTGCGGATTGGTCAATCCGTTCGCGAGATATGGCAGTTTGGAGGTAAGAAACGCTTGAGAAACTCAAAATTTGCGCAGTTCTGATGCTTGAAACGAATAACTAGAACGGCCTAGGGGAAACGTGCGCATACCGTTGTAATCGGGCGAGTTTCTACTTTCAGAAGCAATAGAAATTTTGCGGATTGTTCAATCCGTTCGCGAGATATGGCAGTTTGGAGGTAAGAAACGCTTGAGAAACTCAAAATTTTCGCAGGTCTGATGCTCGAAACGAATAACTAGAACGGCCCAGGGGAAAAGTGCGCACACCTTTGTAATCGGGCGAGTTTCTACGTTCAAATGCAACAGAAATTTTGTGGATTGGTCAATCCGTTCGCGAGATATGGCAGTTTGGAGGTATGAAACGCGTGAGAAACTCAAAATTTTCGCAGTTCTGATGCTCGAAACGAATAACTGGAACGGCCCAGGGGAAAAGTGCGCATACCGTTGTAATCGGGCGAGTTTCTACTTTCAAATGCAACAGAAATTTTGCGGATTGGTCAATCCGTTCGCGAGATATGGCCGTTGGGAGATAAGAAACGCTTGAGAAACTCAAAATTTTCGCAGTTCTGATGCTCGAAACGAATAACTAGAACGGCCGAGGGGAAAACTACACCTACCGTTGTAATCGGGCGAGTTTCTACTTTCAGATGCAACAGAAATTTTGCGGATTGGTCAATCCGTTCGCGAGATATGGCAGTTTGGAGGTAAGAAACGCTTGAGAAACTCAAAATTTTCGCAGTTCTGATGCTCGAAATGAATAACTGGAACGGCCTAGGGGAAAACTACACATACCGTTGTAATCGGGCGAGTTTCTACTTTCAGGTGCAACAGAAATTTTGCGGATTGGTCAATCCGTTCGCGAGATATGGCAGTTTGGTGATGAGAAACGCTTGAGAAACTCAAAACTTTCGCAGTTCTGATGCTCGAAACGAATGACTACAACGGCCTCGTGGAGAAGTACGCATACCGTTGTAATCGGGCGAGTTTCTACTTTCAGATGCAACAGAAATTTTGCGGATTGATCAATCCGTTCGCGAGATATGGCAGTTTGGAGGTAAGAAACGCTTGAGAAACTCAAAATTTTCGCAGTTCTGATGCTCGAAACGAGTAACTAGAACGGCCTAGGGGAAAAGTACGCATACCGTTGTAATCGGGCGAGTTTCTACTTTCAGATGCAACAGAAATTTTGCGGATTGGTCAATCCGTTCGCGAGATATGGCCGTTTGGATTTAAGAAACGCTTGAGAAACTCAAAATTTTCGCACTTCTGATGATCGAAACGAATAACTAGAACGGCCTAGTGGAAAAGTGCGCATACCGTTGTAATCCGGCGAGTTTCTACTTTCAGAAGCAACAAAAATTTTGCGGATTGGTCAATCCGTTCGCGAGATATGGCAGTTTGGAGGTAAGAAACGCTTGAGAAACTCAAAATTTGCGCAGTTCTGATGCTTGAAACGAATAACTAGAACGGCCTAGGGGAAACGTGCGCATACCGTTGTAATCGGGCGAGTTTCTACTTTCAGAAGCAATAGAAATTTTGCGGATTGTTCAATCCGTTCGCGAGATATGGCAGTTTGGAGGTAAGAAACGCTTGAGAAACTCAAAATTTTCGCAGGTCTGATGCTCGAAACGAATAACTAGAACGGCCCAGGGGAAAAGTGCGCACACCTTTGTAATCGGGCGAGTTTCTACGTTCAAATGCAACAGAAATTTTGTGGATTGGTCAATCCGTTCGCGAGATATGGCAGTTTGGAGGTATGAAACGCGTGAGAAACTCAAAATTTTCGCAGTTCTGATGCTCGAAACGAATAACTGGAACGGCCCAGGGGAAAAGTGCGCATACCGTTGTAATCGGGCGAGTTTCTACTTTCAAATGCAACAGAAATTTTGCGGATTGGTCAATCCGTTCGCGAGATATGGCCGTTGGGAGATAAGAAACGCTTGAGAAACTCAAAATTTTCGCAGTTCTGATGCTCGAAACGAATAACTAGAACGGCCGAGGGGAAAACTACACCTACCGTTGTAATCGGGCGAGTTTCTACTTTCAGATGCAACAGAAATTTTGCGGATTGGTCAATCCGTTCGCGAGATATGGCAGTTTGGAGGTAAGAAACGCTTGAGAAACTCAAAATTTTCGCAGTTCTGATGCTCGAAACGAATAACTAGAACGGCCTAGGGGAAATGTACGCATACCGATGTAATCGGGCGAGTTTCTACTTTCAGATGCAACAGAAATTTTGCGGATTGGTCGATCCGTTCGCGAGATATGGCTGTTTGGAAGTAAGAAACGCTTGAGAAACTCAAAATTTTCGCAGTTCTGATGCTCGAAACGAATGACTAGAACGGCCTAGGGGAGAAGTACGCACACCGTTGTAATCGGGCGTGTTTCTACTTTCAGATGCAACAGAAATTTTGCGGATTGATCAATCCGTTCGCCAGATATGGCAGTTTGGACATAAGAAACGCTTGAGAAACTCAAAATTTTCGCAGTTCTGATGCTCGAAACGAATGACTAGAACGGCATAGGGGAAAAGTGCGCATACCGTTGTAATCGGGCGAGTTTCTACGTTCAAATGCAACAGAAATTTTGCGGATTGGTCAATCCGTTCGCGAGATATGGCAGTTTGGAGGTAAGAAACGCTTGAGAAATTCAAAATTTTCGCAGCTCTGATGCTCGAAACGAATAACTAGAACGGCCTAGGGGAAAACTACACCTACCGTTGCAATCGGTCGAGTTTCTACTTTCAGATGCAACAGAAATTTTGCGGATTGATCAATCCGTTCGCGAAATATGGCAGTTTGGAGATAAGAAACGCTTGAGAAACTCAAAATTGTCGCAGTACTGATGCTCGAAACTAGTAACTGGAACGGCCTAGGGGAAAACTACACATACCGTTATAATCGGGCGAGTTTCTACTTTCAGACGCAACAGAAATTTTGCGGATTGGTTAATCCGTTCGCGAGATATGGCAGTTTGGAGGTAAGAAACGCTTGAGAAACTCAAAATTTTCGCAGTTCTGATCCTCGAAACGAATAACTAGAACGGCCGAGGGGAAAACTACACCTACCGTTGTAATCGGGCGAGTTTCTACTTTCAGATGCAACAGAAATTTTGCGGATTGGTCAATCCGTTCGCGAGATATGGCAGTTTGGAGGTAAGAAACGCTTGAGAAACTCAAAATTTTCGCAGTTCTGATGCTCGAAACGAATAACTAGAACGGCCTAGGGGAAATGTACGCATACCGATGTAATCGGGCGAGTTTCTACTTTCAGATGCAACAGAAATTTTGCGGATTGGTCAATCCGTTCGCGAGATATGGCCGTTGGGAGATAAGAAACGCTTGAGAAACTCAAAATTTTCGCAGTTCTGATGCTCGAAACGAATAACTAGAACGGCCGAGGGGAAAACTACACCTACCGTTGTAATCGGGCGAGTTTCTACTTTCAGATGCAACAGAAATTTTGCGGATTGGTCAATCCGTTCGCGAGATATGGCAGTTTGGAGGTAAGAAACGCTTGAGAAACTCAAAATTTTCGCAGTTCTGATGCTCGAAACGAATAACTAGAACGGCCTAGGGGAAATGTACGCATACCGATGTAATCGGGCGAGTTTCTACTTTCAGATGCAGCTGAAATTTTGCGGATTGGTGAATCCGTTCGCGAGATATGGCAGTTTGGAGATGAGAAACGCTTGAGAAACTCAAAACTTTCGCAGTTCTGATGCTCGAAACGAATGACTACAACGGCCTAGTGGAGAAGTACGCATACCGTTGTAATCGGGCGAGTTTCTACTTTCAGATGCAACAGAAATTTTGCGGATTGATCAATCCGTTCGCGAGATATGGCAGTTTGGAGGTAAGAAACGCTTGAGAAACTCAAAATTTTCGCAGTTCTGATGCTCGAAACGAGTAACTAGAACGGCCTAGGGGAAAAGTACGCATACCGTTGTAATCGGGCGAGTTTCTACTTTCAGATGCAACAGAAATTTTGCGGATTGGTCAATCCGTTCGCGAGATATGGCCGTTTGGATTTAAGAAACGCTTGAGAAACTCAAAATTTTCGCACTTCTGATGATCGAAACGAATAACTAGAACGGCCTAGGGGAAAAGTGCGCATACCGTTGTAATCGGGCGAGTTTCTACTTTCAGAAGCAACAGAAATTTTGCGGATTGGTCAATCCGTTCGCGAGATATGGCAGTTTGGATGTAAGAAACGCTTGAGAAACTCAAAATTTGCGCAGTTCTGATGCTTGAAACGAATAACTAGAACGGCCTAGGGGAAACGTGCGCATACCGTTGTAATCGGGCGAGTTTCTACTTTCAGAAGCAATAGAAATTTTGCGGATTGTTCAATCCGTTCGCGAGATATGGCAGTTTGGAGGTAAGAAACGCTTGAGAAACTCAAAATTTTCGCAGGTCTGATGCTCGAAACGAATAACTAGAACGGCCCAGAGGAATAGTGCGCACGCCTTTGTAATCGGGCGAGTTTCTACGTTCAAATGCAACAGAAATTTTGTGGATTGGTCAATCCGTTCGCGAGATATGGCAGTTTGGAGGTAAGAAACGCGTGAGAAACTCAAAATTTTCGCAGTTCTGATGCTCGAAACGAATAACTGGAACGGCCCAGGGGAAAAGTGCGCATACCGTTGTAATCGGGCGAGTTTCTACTTTCAAATGCAACAGAAATTTTGCGGATTGGTCAATCCGTTCGCGAGATATGGCCGTTGGGAGATAAGAAACGCTTGAGAAACTCAAAATTTTCGCTGTTCTGATGCTCGAAACGAATAACTAGAACGGCCGAGGGGAAAACTACACCTACCGTTGTAATCGGGCGAGTTTCTACTTTCAGATGCAACAGAAATTTTGCGGATTGGTCGATCCGTTCGCGAGATATGGCTGTTTGGAAGTAAGAAACGCTTGAGAAACTCAAAATTTTCGCAGTTCTGATGCTCGAAACGAATGACTAGAACGGCCTAGGGGAGAAGTACGCACACCGTTGTAATCGGGCGTGTTTCTACTTTCAGATGCAACAGAAATTTTGCGGATTGATCAATCCGTTCGCCAGATATGGCAGTTTGGAGATAAGAAACGCTTGAGAAACTCAAAATTTTCGCAGTTCTGATGCTCGAAACGAATGACTAGAACGGCATAGGGGAAAAGTGCGCATACCGTTGTAATCGGGCGAGTTTCTACGTTCAAATGCAACAGAAATTTTGCGGATTGGTCAATCCGTTCGCGAGATATGGCAGTTTGGAGGTAAGAAACGCTTGAGAAACTCCAAATTTTCGCAGTTCTGATGCTCGAAACGAATAACTAGAACGGCCCAGGGGAAAGGTGCGCATACCGTCGTAATCGGGCGAGTTTCTACTTTCAAATGCAACAGAAGTTTTGCGGATTGGTCAATCCGTTCGCGAGACATGGCAGTTTGGAGGTAAGAAACGCTTGAGAAACTCAAAATTTTCGCAGTTCTGATGCTCGAAACTAATAACTGGAACGGTCTAGGGGAAAACTACACATTCCGTTGTAATCGGGCGAGTTTCTACTTTCAGATGCAACAGAAATTTTGCGGATTGGTCAATCCGTTCGCGAGATGTGGCAGTTTGGAGTTAAGAAACGCTTGAGAAACTCAAAATTTTCGCAGTTCTGACGCTCGAAACGAATAACTAGAACGGCCTAGGGGAAATGTACGCATACCGATGCAATCGGGCGAGTTTCTACTTTCAGATGCAACTGAAATTTTGCGGATTGGTCGATCCGTTCGCGAGATATGGCATTTTGGAAGTAAGAAACGCTTGAGAAACTCAAAATTTTCGCAGTTCTGATCCTCGAAACGAATAACTAGAACGGCCTAGGGGAAAACTACACATACCGTTGTAATTGGGCGAGTTTCTACTTTCAGATGCAACAGAAATTTTGCGGATTGGTCAATCCGCTCGCGAGATATGGCAGTTTGGAGGTAATAAACGCTTGAGAAACTCAAAATTTTCGCAGTTCTGATCCTCGAAACGAGTAACTGGAGCGGCCTAGGGGAAAAGTACGCATACCGTTGTAATCGGGAGAGTTCCTACTTTCAGATGCAACAGAAATTTTGCGGATCGGTCAATCCGTTCGCGAGATATGGCAGTTTGGAAGTAAGAAACGCTTGAGAAACTCAAAATTTTCGCAGTTCTGATGCTCGAAATGAATGACTGGAACGGCCTAGGGGAAAAGTACGCATACCGTTGTAATCGGCAGAGTTTCTACTTTCAGATGCAACAGAAATTTTTGCGGATCGGTCAATCCGTTCGCGAGATATGGCAGTTTGGAAGTGAGAAACGCTTGAGAAACTCAAAATTTTCGCAGTTCTGATGCTCGAAATGAATAACTGGAACGGCCTAGGGGAAAATTACACATACCGTTGTAATCGGGCGAGTTTCTACTTTCAGATGCAGCAGAAATTTTGCGGATTGGTGAATCCGTTCGCGAGATATGGCAGTTTGGAGGTAAGAAACGCTTGAGAAACTCAAAATTTTCGCAGTTCTGATCCTCGAAACGAATAACTAGAACGGCATAGGGGAAAAGTGCGCATACCGTTGTAATCGGGCGAGTTTCTACGTTCAAATGCAACAGAAATTTTGCGGATTGGTCAATCCGTTCGCGGGATATGGCAGTTTGGAGGTAAGAAACGCTTGAGAAACTCAAAATTTTCGCAGCTCTGATGCTCGAAACGAATAACTAGAACGGCCTAGGGGAAAACTACACCAACCGTTGCAATCGGTCGAGTTTCTACTTTCAGATGCAGCAGAAATTTTGCGGATTGGTGAATCCGTTCGCGAGATATGGCAGTTTGGAAGTAAGAAACGCTTGAGAAACTCAAAATCTTCGCAGTTCTGATGCTCGACATGAATAACTGGAACGGCCTAGGGGAAAACTACACATACCGTTGTAATCGGGCGAGTTTCTACTTTCAGGTGCAACAGAAATTTTGCGGATTGGTCAATCCGTTCGCGAGATATGGCAGTTTGGAGGTAAGAAACGCTTGAGAAACTCAAAATTTTCGCAGTTCTGATGCTCGAAACGAATAACTAGAACCGCCTAGTGGAAAAGTGCGCATACCGTTGTAATCGGGCGAGTTTCTACTTTCAGATGCAACAGAAATTTTGCGGATTGGTCAATCCGTTCGCGAGATATGGCCGTTTGGATTTAAGAAACGCTTGAGAAACTCAAAATTTTCGCACTTCTGATGATCGAAACGAATAACTAGAACGGCCTAGGGGAAAAGTGCGCATACCGTTGTAATCGGGCGAGTTTCTACTTTCAGAAGCAACAGAAAATTTGCGGATTGGTCAATCCGTTCGCGAGATATGGCAGTTTGGAGGTAAGAAACGCTTGAGAAACTCAAAATTTGCGCAGTTCTGATGCTTGAAACGAATAACTAGAACGGCCTAAGGGAAACGTGCGCATACCGTTGTAATCGGGCGAGTTTCTACTTTCAGACGCAATAGAAATTCTGCGGATTGTTCAATCCGTTCGCGAGATATGGCAGTTTGGAGGTAAGAAAAGCTTGAGAAACTCAAAATTTTCGCAGGTCTGATGCTCGAAACGAATAACTAGAACGGCCCAGGGGAAAAGTGCACACACCTTTGTAATCGGGCGAGTTTCTACGTTCAAATGCAACAGAAATTTTGTGGATTGGTCAATCCGTTCGCGAGATATGGCAGTTTGGAGGTAAGAAACGCGTGAGACACTCAAAATTTTCGCAGTTCTGATGCTCGAAACGAATAACTGGAACGGCCCAGGGGAAAAGTGCGCATACCGTTGTAATCGGGCGAGTTTCTACTTTCAAATGCAACAGAAATTTTGCGGATTGG